>NW_020194714.1:1647221-1666135 GCF_003025115.1 Trichoderma citrinoviride | reverse complement strand
GTAGACGGGCGGCGGAGGAGGCATCGGCGCGGGCGGGAGGGTCGGCGGCGGAGGGGGAGGCAGGATGTTGACGGCGGGAGGAGGCCGCGGCACGGTGATGACCTCGACGGGGGGCCGCGAGTGGGAGCGGTCGCGAGACCGGGAGCGGGAGCGGGAGCGCGAGCGCGAGCTGGAGCGCGACTCGGGGATGTAGCGGGTGACTTGGGTGCGGGTGGTGATGATGTCCGGGTCGGGGCGGCTCAGGTAGAGGCGCTTCTTGACGTCGTGGCGGCCTGCGAAGGGGGGAGTGTTAGCGATGATCCGTCTTTGTTTTGTTGTTATCTTGAGTTGCGTGACGTGATGGGGTGTGTATTGGAGGAGCTTCTTGTGTGGGTGAGGCGATGCGAGGTTCTTCTTACCCATGGTGGATTCTGAATCAAGGTCGACTTGTTTGTGATGGAATAGTAGATGGAGATGGGGACCGTTGCTTTGCGCTGATGTATGAGGAAGACAGAATGATGATGATGATGGACGAGATGAGAATGACCAGTTCCAGTCCAGTCAGGAAAAGGACGGGGAGGTGCTAATGCACGGATCCCTCCGAGAGCAGCAGCTGAAGAGGGGCCGAGGGCCAGACAAGGCACCAGACGCTATGCAAAGCGCCCGTGATGTGTTTCGTCTCGTGAGCTACCAAGGTGCTTGCTTGTTGTACCTTGGTATATGGTCACAAGCAAAAATGAGTGAAAGCCAGACAATATTGTAGCACAACATGCGTGATGAAGAATGGAAGAATATAGACAGGTAGGTGTGAGTAGTGAGGGAATATTCGGTATTATGTAGTTTCTGCTGCTGTACACAACCCCTGGACAGACTTCTGCATAAGGCACCACCACCATCATCGCGGGCTGTTTCCAAGGCGCTCTAGAAACTTGGGCAGAGAGGGAACCAAGCCACCATGACGTCATGGGAGAAAGCAGGGATTTTGGTTAGCAAAAGAGAAAAGCGGCTATCATGCTACTCCCCGACTTGGCCATCCAGCAATAAAAGTCTACATCTTCTTTTTCTAACAAGGTGGTAGATTTACTGTAAGTACGGCATCTCACGAACAAGAAACATACACCTACCCTCTAGTAGTGTCGCTGTGTTCTTGTCGCAATGCTGTGTGCTTCACTCTCCAGCATGTCAAGTATAAGGACCTTGATTTGCGCTCAGGTATGCTTCAGACGTGGGCCGCTGTATCGTCAAGTTGGAAATGCTGGGTAGTCGTCCCATATGTAGCCTACCACCATGATAGCATTTCTTTGGCACTGATCATGATGAAATCAAATTCAAGTTGGTATTGCGTCAGGTCATTGCGTAACATACATTGGTGGCTACAGCTGGTAGCGCTCGTCTTCTGCTTTCCAAGCCCACATTACAATTTCATGAGACGTTTTTATACTCGTGTACTCTTCCTCCGTCTTTTACCCAACGTCCGTGCCCTGGCTTGGTCATGATCTCGTCGACTTCGCAGGACTAGGATTCAAGCGTCGGCCTCTGCCAGCGGAAGCTTTACCGTGTGTTAGAGAGCAGCTCGTGGTTGGCGACGGCCTTTCCAGTCCTGCGCGAGAATCATCTGCTCCCAATGAGTTCCAAGTGCCTGCCTCGCTGCCTGTACTTCCCACAGCGCTCGCTGCTCTCGGCACCCGGTCGTTGCTCAAGTCCTTGCTGTCGGCCTTTTTCTTCCTCCTCCGGGATCGAGAAGATGTTGTTGAAGCCTTGTCCTGTTCCCCGCCATCACTAGGAGCCCCCTTTCGAGCCTTTTTACTGGGACTCTCTGCCGTGTCCTTCTTCTTCTCCTTACTTTCGCCAGTCTTTCCCAGCACACGATCAAACAGCGCCTCCAGCTCAGTCTCGGTTGGCAAGACAGACTCCGTTGCCGACGGGCCATGGCCAAGCGCAGCTCGGTACTCGACTTGGTCCGCCGCAATGGCCGCCGACCACCGCTTCCAGCCCGGCATGCACAGCATCTCTGGAAAGTATGGTTGTCGGAGCAAGGACGGCAGCAATGCATCCAAGATACCGGCAAGTGCCTGGCGAATTGGCTTCATGAGCTCGAACAGCGGCTCGGAATATAATATATCGAGAGAGTTGACAAAGTAGGTCGCCATGGACTTGCTGGTCTTAAAGTCCATCTCCCTGTAGATGAAGTAGGAGTTGAGGTATGCGGCGAGGTCTTTGGCCGTCTCCTCTAGAATGCCGAGAATGCGCGATGCCATTGTCGGGATCTGGAAGTTGACTGCCGCGCAATAGGCAAGCACGCACCGCGGGATGTGTATAAAGTTGAGCGGCTGGCAGATGCTTCTCTCGCAGATGTCGAGATCTACCGGCCATTCTCTGGTTAACCGCTATGGTCTAGGTAGCTTATGAGGAGAGGAGAGAGTCGGAGAGTTGATACATACTCTTGGTGTACATGAAGAAAAGGCAAGGCTGTACCGCTCCAATAGCATGGGGCAGATGTATCTCGACCGGTGATCCATTCTGTAGCGCGCCCGTTAGCACGATTGCTTTCATCTTGTCCCTCGGTTCTCTGTTTGTGAGCGCTTGGAAATGTCTTTTGCCCTTTCTTACCTGGTTTGGCGGGGGAAGCTTGTCTCGAAACCAGCCTGAATGCCGCATTAGTATATCGCGGTGCAGCTGGAACACGCTGGTTTCCACGTATAAGTAGACATTCGAGCCAAAAGGGTGTCTCCAGAGGCTGTCGACGGTCCATTAGTTCGCAGTCCTTGTGATGGGCTCAAGTTGAGCGGCCAGCGATGGTGGATGCTCACATCTTGGCAGCTTGATCTGCGGCTTCTTCCAGGATCAACCTTGTTGGCGTGCTGAGTCGAGAAACGGCAGATCTCGTCTCGTCAGAGTGCGTTTCGATTGTAGAGCAACTGGATTTGGAAACGTTGCACGAAGGAGAGGGCTCTCTTTGCGCCTCCTCGCTAGGTAAAGCATCGTCGGCCGCACCGTCTCCCGTTTTGAGCTCTGGAAATTCCTCCTCTGCCAGCGGTCGTCGCAGCGATTTGAGAGGCTGCTTGTCATCTGGCCCTGCCGGAGCTGACGAGCGCCGATGCCATGGATTCTCCCTGGGGGGAGATGCCGGCTTCAGGCTTGGCCCTGGCTCTTCCTTGGGCTTCCACGCCGGCTTCGACAGCTTCTGGCTTCGGCCATCGAGCGACGTTGGCTTCGTCTTGGCCATTTCTGGGCACGAGCTATTCGATTGTTAAGAGGCTAGAGCTTCATCATCGCAGCAGAGGTGCAGGGCGGGTGCTGCGGCTTCAGAAACAGCGAGGAGTGGCGGGGGTGAATCTCTTCCTCTCTTTGCTCTGCTGTTTTGTTTTGTTTTGTTTGTTTGTTTGTTCCTGCGAGGCATCTGCTTACTTTCGAGCAAGGCCATTTTTGACAATGGCCAGCAGCACTGCCAGCTGCAGCAGCACGACTGTGCAGAACAGCGGCAGTGTCAACAGGTGGCGGCCGACAGACAGCACCGGCAGCCACGAGAAGGTCGACCGGATGACGAACTGCTGCTGGCTCTTCTGGCCCAGGACGGGGTGGGCGATGGTCGTGACGCTGTCGCGGATCTCTGCAGCAGACGCCATGTTGGAGCGGCTTGGACTTCGATCATGTCGAGCGGACAGTTGACCGTCTGCCGGCGTCGAAGCGGAAGTGAAATACCTAGAAACCATCATTGCATGTAAGTATGGGCTTCGAGTGCTCGCCTGTTTGCGTGCTATTAGGCTGTTGGCGGTTCATTATCCATATTGCCAAGTCTGAGTCTTCGGGCCAGTTCAGTCGGGGAATTAGATAGATCTTCAGAGCATGCCTGATGCTGCCGTAAATAGCCTGAGAGAAACGCCCTCTATTAATCCGTGGTGCCTGGCAGGAGAATGGAGGCCTTCCAAGGTGGGTATAAGATGGACTGAGATGGTATAGGTAGCTTGAAGGTGGTAGTACTCCGTACCTAAGGTAGAGGTGTGTGCATATACGGCAATGGGCAATTCACCGCCTCCAGGCCTTTCCGTCCTTGTGTATCACATTGCTCATCAGGCTATGAGTATTTCCCAAATAGACAAGCAAAAAAATCGAATAGAAAAATAGTAGAAGATTTGATGAAGTCAAAGCTGCAGTACTCCGTATATCAAACTCCAGTTCACTTACAATGAAATCGGCGCTCTACCAGTCCCAGCGCGACTTGACCCCAATAGGCTTAGCCCCCCTCTCCCCTGGCCTGGAGCTCGGCTTAGCAATTCAACCCGCCATCATCGCAGGCTTCTGTCCCGTTACACAATCCTCGCCAACTTCTACAGCCAACCTCGTCCAGCCTCGTCCCGGTCTCGGTTCAGCATCAGAAAAAAAAAACACACACCCAAAGATGGACGACTCGCTGATCCACATCACCTCCAAGCAGCAGTTTGACGACCTGCTCAGCACCTCCCGCATCGTCGTCGCCGACTGTGAGCCTCCCCCGCCATGACAAGCAAAGCAACCCCGCCATCATCTCCCGACATTCACATACGTCGTGTCTTCCAGATGCATCTCACGTCCCCGCCAGACATCACCTTGCATTGTCGCTAACTCACCTCTCCATTCGCCAGTTTACGCCGACTGGTGCGGCCCCTGCAAGCAAATCGCGCCGCTCTACGCAAGCCTCGCCGAGCAAATCTCACGACCCGGCCTCCTCACATTCGTCAAGATCGACAACGACAAGAACCAGGACCTCGCACAAGAATACAACGTCTCAGCCCTTCCCACGTTCCTCCTGTTCCGAAACGGCAAGGTCATCCAAAAGGTGCAGGGCGCAAACCCCACCGAGCTCAAGACCGTCATCGAGAAGCTGGCTTCCGAGCTGGAGTCGCTGGCAGAAGGCTCAGGGAGCGGCGGCCCTGCTTGGAAGGGCGCCGAAGTTCCCAGGGGCTACAGCGATGTCACAAGCGAGATCGAGATCAAGGGCTGCGAGCTGCTGAACGCGGATGATGATGCGGGCCCCGTCAGGGTTCTGTTCGAGAGCTCCAAGCCAAGTGCTCTGAGCGAGGGTGCAGCACCTGCTACCAAAGACTGGGTGCAGAGCGGAGCCGACGACCAGCTTCTCCTCTTTATCCCGTTCCAATCAACCATCAAGCTCCACACGCTACAGGTCGGTGCTCTCGAAAGATATTCGCTGCGAATCCCCGGCTAACTTGCAGGAATAGATCACGTCCTTCCCCCCTGAAGGCAATACCGATGTCTCACGGCCTGGAGTCATCCGTCTCTTCATCAACCGCACATCCAACATGGACTTTGGAGAGGCCGAGGACGCAGAGCCGACGCAGGAGATCACGCTGGGGCCCGAGGATTGGAACTCGCAGGGCACGGCAAGCATCGGCCTGCGATTTGTCAAGTTCCAGAAGACAACCACCCTCACCATCTTTGTACAGCGTGGCGACGGCGAAGCAGATGCTGTGCGCATTGACCGCATCAAGCTTATCGGTGAGGCCGGTACAAAGAGGGACATGGGCAAGCTTCAGAAGATGGAGGACGATGAGTAAAAAGGCAGCTTTTCCCCCACTTGCTGTTCTGTCTTTGGGAGTTATGAAGCAAATGTTTGGTGGTTACGGGGTAGAAGAGCACGGGTTTCCATGGGCTAGCATTCTGGAGTTTAGGACGAGACAAAAACAAATCTGTTATTTATATGCGTTCATACTTCCCTTCCTTCACGGTCCCCCGAAAGTAGATACGCCACCCACGGCCATGATGCAGCAGAAAGAGAACAAATAAAGAAAAGAAAAGCAATAAGAAACGTGTAAATCCCCCTCCAGCTCTGTCTGGGCCACAGCCTCAGTCCTTCGTCCGCTCCATTCTCATCTGCCATACTGGTTCGCCAGGCTTTTCCACTCCTTAAGCCATTCGTCCTGACCGGCTCCCACTTTCTTCATGCCTCTAGAGACCTTCTGCCACAAGTCCCGCATTTCCAAAATTGCAGCTTCCCTCGATCGCGCAGGCCAAGTAGCCAAATCCATGCCTTGGAACTCTTGGAGATGGTCAAGCAGCTTTGAGATATCCAGGGCCACTCCGGCAAGCTTATCTCCTGCGAGAGGGACATATTTCTCGTTCCAGAGATTTGGAGTATCCTTGGGCAGCAGCCCCGTATCAATTCCCAGACATCTTCCCAGGGCCGTGGGAAGTTTGTAGGACAATTCATTGCCACTTGGGATGGAACCGTTCATGACTCTTGTCCCCATATAAGCGATGCAGGCCCTGTCTCGCGCATCCCAGTACAAGCATTGGCCCAGGAAGACCAATAGGGCCTCCGTGGTTGCGCCCTCTCTCTTGGCGAATTTCAACTGCTCGAGGCCCGTGTACCACAAGGAGTGACAAACCTGCGGGATGGCGGTCCAGAGTGTCAGCAACTCATCATAGGCTTCCGAGTCCACCCTTCCTGCCGGACTCTTCCATTGTATCTTCTTCTGTTCCTCTTTAATCCATTCCCCCCAAAGACCCTCCATCGCTCTGAGAGGTCCGAGATAACGGCATCCTGCGAAATTGGAAAAGCAAAAGGTTCTGGGCACTGACATAGACATGTCGGCCGCCGTCAATGGTAGCATCCCAACTGGGGTCAAGCGTCCGTATAGGTCGACCGTCAAATCGCAAGGGCCGCGAGCATGTATGAAGCAAGCGGCCTTGAAGTAATGGATTCGTGTCTGGCGTAGGAATTCTCGGTAATCGGCGGGTGCCATCACTTTCTTCCCCTTGACAATCACGGGACCGGGGATTGGAGGTACAGTGGGAAAAGGCATTGGGGCAAATCCCCAGCAGCCTCTCGCGCCTGTAACCGAAGACCATGTTGGGGCCATTGTCTTGGGTTTCCCGGTCTTCGGAGCCTGCTCCTCCGGGTACTCGAAGCGAGGTGAGCTGGGGATGAGGTTGTCGAGAGATCGAGGCCACAAGACCGTCTTCAGTTGGTGGTTCGCAATCCATTGTGTCGGGAGCTCATATGACTGGAGACCCATAAGGTTGACATCTGGCAAGCCTGTGAGTGCAAGAGCTGTTCTCGAAGGTCCCTCATCTCCCGCCAAATTGTGCAAGTGGCCGCTGCTCGCTCCCGGCATACAGCAAGGAAATATGCGAACCCTGTAACTCATGTCCATTGCCGGGACGGTCGTGCCCACGCCCTCCATCAGGGCCTTGATTTTCTCCTGGTCCAGGTCGGCAGGACCGAGCTGCTCCTCCCAAAAATCTGCAAGGAAAGCCTTCTGCATCCATCGGAAAGGATGGGGATGCTCGTCCAGCTGCATCAAGTGCGTCCATTTCAGCCAGTGGCCGTAAAGAAGAATCATGCAGGCCAGTGAGATGTTGGGGACAGGTGCAGGGGACTGTCCTGTTTCAGCGAATGTCTCTAGGGCAAGGTTTGGCGAAGCTTGGATGTCCATCCACAAGTGTGTGGCCAGGATCATCTCATTGATTGGTAGTAGGTCCAAGTGATGTCTCGAGGCGAAGGCTGCGAGCTCATCAATAAGCTCTGGCGGATAGGTAAACAGTCCACACAGAGGCGCTGAATAAACATATCCCGAGTGCTCGGTCCCCTCTGGCTTGCCACTTGACTTGGGTTCGACTCCTTGGGCCGCCGTGGTTGGTGACTTGTCTAAAGGCGCCCCCGGGATGTCCTCTTCTTCGTCTTGAGAAGGTTTGACCTTTTTCGGGGGAATCTGCGACGAGGTGGTCTTTGACGTGTTCTCTGGTGGGGCCGTCGCTTTGCTGTCCTTCGCCCACTTGTCGTCTGCGTCGTCGTCACCTTCTGTCTGAGTCCTATTCTTCCCTCTCGTGTTGCCTTGAGGGGTAGTGTGAGGAGGTGCGCCGGTAACTGGGTCGCAAGCTCGGGCAAAGACTCTGTATACCTGGATGTCCCCCATGGGCACTTCTAGGAGGTCGTCCGACACGCTGTTTTGCAGGGGGGTCCAGGCCAGCAGGCCGCCGTGGGCGGCGTCGTGGATCTCGAGCCTCTTCTCCCGGCCCACTGCTGCCAACGCCAGGCTGAAACCCTTCCATTCTTCCAGCTTCTTGACTATGTCACCCAGCTTGTCAGGTGAAGTTCCCTCATCCTCCAAGCCCTCTGGCTCCATGTACTCCATCCGGATGCCGAGCTGAGCCATGATGATACGCAGAAGGCCTCTGGTTTTGTACAACGGGAGACCTTCTTACTCAGTGGGATGAAGTGAAAGTAAGGTGTAGAGGTATAGGTAAGGTAAGGTGGAGTGAGGTGAAGAAGAAAGGAAAGAAAACAAAGGGAAAGAAAACGAGACGAAAGAGAACAATATGGGCGGTCAAGTGAAAGTGACCTGTGCGCCGTGAATTATTTCTAACGCGTGCTTCTGGGGATGAGGAGGTGATTCTCGTCAACCTCGACTCGGTCTGCCCCTGAGTAGCGCCAATCAGTGTCCAGGCCTCGGAGATGCTTCTCCAAGCACCACGCATACACGCAGTTTTTACACAATCGGCGGCTGCGAGGGCACTGGTGCCTGCTGGCAGTCACTTTGCTGGATTGAATAGCCTGATTTCGACGCATCGAGGGTCCTTAAACATGATTACAAGAAACTCCAGCCCGAGCCCTCCTGGATATGGGCGTCCACGAGTCCAGCGCCATGCGTTTCGGAAGGTCAGACTCGGTGCTCATGTTGTCAGAGACGTTCGCGGCGTAGATGAGCTGCTTGGCCGCTGCATGACATGTCTCGTGTGTTTCGTGGGTATTCAGGGGTAGTCGGCGTTTCTCTCCCCGAGGCCGGTGTCGACAGAGCAGATGACCGCAGACTCTCCGTAGCTGAAGAGGAACCTGTCGTGGTCGACTGTGCTAGGCAACTAGTACAAGATACATCAAGTTGCTGGACGAACATTTTCAATTTCTGTTGTACCGTAGAATTGAGCCAGTAAATCCTCTCACTGACGGCGACATTGTGATGGAGAGACGTTTCGAGAGCCTGGCAGAGGTGCGTGAAGCAAGAAGGAGGTAAAATAAGAAGGGGAAATAAGGTTTGGAGAATCAACTCAGGAGAACCTCTAAGACAATTGCCCACGTTCAACTTACGGACGTCACCCGGGGTCTCCTTTTGTGAAAGAGGTAACTGCGTTATTCCCCAACTGAAGCAAATTGGCCCTTGCAGAGTGAATCTTAAAGCACCGACTCGACTATAAGGTACTAAATCAATTTATCGCTTTATTCTGACACGGTATATCAAAGACTTCTCCTTCTCATTTTTTTTTATTCATATGTCCAGCTGCTGAGTGATTATCGCTGTTCGGTATTGTCTTCTCTTTGGTCACTCTGGGTCTGCTTGAGCTAGTGATGATGTCATGGTCGTGCTTCCAAAGAGGCAACTCTCCCGTTGATACTCGTCCATACCTTATAGAAACGTGACAAACTCCACTGACCTTTCTCTCTTGAACCGCTTCTCTCACTCATCATACAATCACTCTCAAAGAACCCCAGAAGGTTGACTTTGTCATTACCGGTGCTGATTTCGAACGGACCTCGGGAGGTACGGCAATTGAAGCCCCAGCTCAATCCCCTCACTTACCCTGGATCCGTCTCATTTTCTGCTACTGACAAACAAAACACCACACTGCAGAGGGGGAAACGCACTCGACGACAACATCATTGCAGCTTCATTATTGGACCTTGCAAAATTCAGTCATCTCTGATAATGCCTGCAGACAGAGACACCCCCAACATGTCTGCCACAACGAAGAACGTCTTGGGCAAAGTCAGGCGGATGGTCCCGCCCATGCTTGACACATTCCATAAAGGTATGCAGCTGCCAGAGAATCCCGCCGTTATTCTGTGGTCATAATATGGAACCATGGAGTAGACAAGGACTGACGCAACTTATCTTCAATGTACATACAGGTCAGCTTGGCCGGGTTGCTGTCATCGGCGGCAGCGAGGACTACACAGGAGCGCCGTATTTCTCGGCCATGGCCAGTGCAAGGTTGGGATGTGACATGGTGAGTCCAGGCCAATCTTTTGCTTGATAAGTAGGAGATGATACTGACACAAGGCCGTTCCAGTCACACGTTATTTGCACTCCCGCAGCTGCGGCAGTCATCAAGACGTACTCTCCCAATCTCATGGTACACCCACTCATGCGCCAGTCGCCTCCGCAAAAACAATCATCAGCGGAAAACAAGGATCCAGATTCGGACCCCGACCATGTCGCCAGCAGGATTATTGACATGCTGGGAAGGCTACACGTCCTTGTCGTAGGCCCTGGGCTGGGCCGTGATCCGCTCATGCAAGCAACCGTGAGCCGCGTCATCAGGGCCGCCAGAGACTCTGAAATGCCCGTGGTTCTTGATGCCGACGCCCTTCAGATCGTCCAGAACGATCCGGATGTGGTCAGAGGATACAAGTACGCGGTTCTGACTCCCAACGTGGTCGAGTTCAAGCGGCTGTGTGACGCGCTCAAGGTCGATGTCGGGCAGCAGACCAGCGAGACGAGCAAGGTGGAAACATTAGCCAAGGAACTGGGTGGTGTGACAATTATCCAAAAGGGCTTCAAGGACTTCATCTCCAACGGCAAGGTCACCCTAGTGAGCGACCTCGAGGGAGGGAAGAAGCGAAGTGGCGGACAGGGCGATACCTTGACAGGCACGGTGGCGACCTTTTTGGGCTGGCGAAAGGCTTATCTGGATGGCTTGTGGAAAGATCGTGAGCAGCCTGCTCTGGATGCCGACGAGATGATGGGCTTGGCTGCGTTTGGAGGAAGTGCAGTGACGAGGGTGAGTTTATCCACGACAGAAGCTCGTATCAATACCAGACATTGCCATGGTCTTTGGTGTTGATGGCATTCAAGGCACATTACTAACACTTGTGTCAATCTCTAGGAGTGCTCACGGCTAGCCTTTCTCAAAAAGGGAAGAAGTCTGCAGGCAAGCGATTTGACGGACGAAGTGCATTCCGCTTTCATGGCGCTCTTTGGCGAGGTCGATGAAGCAGATGCGGCAAAGCTTTAAGTTGCAATCACGGAAGGTAGTTTGTATAACACCGGTAGACTTCATATACTTCCAGTAGCCAACCAATAACATCATGTACCTATGTCAGGTATGAAACTCAATCAGAAGATATAGATGCGTGATCGCCGTTATGAGTCGCATGAGCAATCCTCGTCCTGCCCTCACGGTCCTATGCCCCTCACGTTCAGATAGCAACCATGTCGCTCATCCTCCGGATTCCACCCGACACAGTTCCAGCACGACAGCAGGTTCTCCGGGTCAAGCTGTTTCTTAATCTCCAAAAGACGGGCGTAGTTCTTCTCACCCCAGAAGGAGCCGATAGGATCGGGCTCATAGACATCGGCCTCGTTCTGATACGCGCCTCCATCCGGTGTGATGGCGCGCAGGGGGTCCATCTGCGTGCTGATGGTCGAGAAGGTGTTGGTGAGCGCTTCGGGGCTCGTGGCAACTGGATCTGCCGGATCCCAAGTCTGCACAATTGTAAAGTGCCAAAGAGCGTCTCTCTGTAAGGCTGTGTCAGCGAAGCCAGAATCTCCCCAACCACTAAAGAGTGTTGAACAGTTTGAACTCACCCATGCTGGCGTAACCGATGCCTCGCCTGGACCCCCAGGCTGGTCCGACTCGGGCAAGTCAAACTTGGTCGGCGCCCCAAGCACGACGCTCCACCGAAAGTTGCTCGACGTGAGAAAGTCGACCAGTTGCTTCTGAGCCTCCTCGCCCTGGAAGTTCGACCGCGGCACCAGGCGCGACGACCGGGTCAGGGAGACGCCGGCCTCGGGCAAGAGGAAGCCGAGCAGCACGGGGTCGTTTTGCGCAGCCCACTGGCTCGGCAGCGTCTTGAACTGGCTGACCAGCGTGTCGTTGCTCGACGGGAAGGACGCCAGGTAGTCCGTCACCGGCTTCAGTGAGGCGCGCGCTTCTTCGACGCTGAGCTTGGTGTTGAAGCCGAGGAATCGCGCCGTGCTGTTGGTTACGTTTCCTGATACTGCGTAGAGGCCTCCCCAGCCCTCGTCGGCCCATTTCTCGGCGTTGGCGACGAAGATTTCGTTGATTGTGCGAGGAAGCTCTGGAACGGGCATTTGCAGAAAAACGTACTGATGATCGATGTCAGTGACTACATATACCTAGACGTTTCGCCTCATCAGTTTCTGGGAAAACTCACAGTGATCTCCTGGTCCTTGTGGAGCGCTGCAGTCGTTTCCGTAACGACTCCAAAGGTGCCTCCGCCACCGCCACGCAGAGCAAAGAAGAGGTCCTGGTTCTGGCACCGGTTTGCCGTGACAAACGTTCCGTTGGGCAGGACGACCTTCATCTGAATGGCATTATCCACGCCCAGGCCATAGACTGGCGCGAAAATGCCGTGGCCACCGCCAGCAACCCAACCCCCTGAAGGTCCGACAGTCGGACACGAGCCAGCGACAGCCTGAGAACCAAATAATTAGCGCGAGGTAGATTTCGTAAGGGCATCCAGATGCCCAGAAGACTCACCAGATATCCCGTCCCATTCAAACTGTCGTACAAGTGTGTGTCGATCTGGCCGGCGCCATACGTCACGGCAGGGCCGACTGGATCAGGACACGACTCAGGAGTGAAGTTTTCGTCAATCTCCGGCTCAGGTGCAATGTTGTGCGTCCAAATGGCAAACGTATTCACTCCCGTGCTTCTGCCCTTGTAGTCGTGGCCCGTATTCTTGATAGTAACGGGAAGCTTGTACTGCTGGGCAAACTCCAGGCTTCGCTGGATGTCCTGGACCTCGCGGGCATCGACGTAATAGTCAGGCACAGTGCCTTGAAAGCAGGTGCCATTGACAATGCCCTCGCTTGCACTCAGGGTGCATCTCTCGCCGCGGTTCATGCAAGTGCTAAACGTCGGGTTATGGTAGTTCCCAAAGGTCTGGATGATGTCTATCGACGTAGCGAGGCCGGCTTCGACCGTCTGACATTGCTCGGCATTTGGCACGTTTGCCTCAAGCTCCGTTGCATTCTGGTAGCTGGTGAAGCATGGTAGGCCTGCGGGTGCTGCAATGTGAAGGCGGCCGGAGACGCTGGCGTTGAGGGAGGCCCACGCCTGACTTGGGACGGCGAGCACGGGCGAAGTCGAGGCTGATGCTGCATTGACTGCAAACGCAGAGAGCAGAAGAGCTCGCTGAAGCGTTTGAGACATCTTGACGATGCTCTTATGGAGTCAATTCTGGGATTGGCAGAAGGTCAGAACAGCAGTTACCGCCTCGGTTTATGTATGCTCTGAGCCTCTGGCCCCCATGCAAATTGACCCGATAATGCCACGATCTTTTTACATAATGACACGGAATACATACTATCATATATTGGTCAAGATTCGCCGTTCCCTGTAGTAGCTGCTAGTATCATGAATGATCTTACGTGCACGACCCTTGCTTGAAGTTCTTGAGTTGTCCGAGGCCCAGATTCCTCCACATCCCGAAAACTGGTTTCTCTTGAAACCTACAAGGGATCCATACTAAACGCCCGCCTCGGCCACTCCTTAGCTGACTCTGGCGTACGCTTACGTCGTACTGCTGATGGAGCTTGGCATCCCGGTACCTTTGAAAACTGGTGATTACTCTCCATCGTGTGTTTTTCGGGGTTTATCGGCCCCGAGGGGGAAGGCCACGGGAAGGATGATGCGGATCAGGCCGAATGGAAGCTGTGTCTATGGAGTAAGCACAGCCGACACCCGTGATATAGGCAAGCTGAACAGAGCGGGTTGCTTATGGGAGAGAGACCAACGAAGAGCGGCTAGTGATGCATGGAGGCGTGGTGGCATGAGACTACACCTGGAGAAGACAGGGAGGAGTTGGGAATGATGAAGAGATCCCTAGCAGCTCATACCCGAATACCCGTGACAACGTGGACAGCCCAACGTCAGCCTGGTGTGACCCATCTCTGACTCTCCAACGACTACCGAGACGTAATGCAAGGCATTCTGAGCAAATCATTCAACTTGAAGGCCTGAGCATAAGGTATTCAGGCGCAGGTGCAGCACTGGGGATAAGTGGTCGTCGTGATAAGGTTGGCTGGAGTTGGGATCCTTCTGACTGGGGCAACGGATCGCCCCGAGACTTGTCTCGATTGGTAGAAGAGCACCAACGGCCATTGGTCGAGTTGCATCGAGTGTCTCTGCATTCTTGGCAATCAGATGCAGATTCTGATACCAGGAAACCAGATCAATATTCCCATTGGCTGATTGGTGAGATACATGAGTACGGAGGAGGTACTTGGGAGAAGGTCAGTTCAAGTTGACACTTGCAAGTCCAGCCAAGGTTGAGATGCCTTGACGAGGGAACTTCCCGAGACTCCGAGTACCTTGGGATGACTTAGTACTCCGTACTACTACCTTATAGTACGTACTGCTGCACTCATACAGATTTCCACCCCTGGGGCCTCTCAGGTGCCTCATCTTGTCCTGTAGGTACTTGACTCCCGGGCACAAGTACTTCCCCCCATGATAAGAAAGTCCCAACTTGAAGTGGTGTCCCCGTACTTTTCAACGCGTACCTGCATCGTTCGATCTGAAAATCTCCGTCCAAATCGTCGTCTGAACTTGGTCGAGCAACTTGCAGCTGCACGTGACGTGTAGCCAATCCGACGTCTGCAAAAAGCTTGAATCCCGCGCAGGGAACTTTTAGCGCCAATCAGATGCGCTGTTCGTGCTGCCAAAGCCTCTGCGATCCGGCTTGTTGCCGAGGTACCTGTACGCGGCGCTGGAGTGCGTCCCTGACGGCAAGTACCTTTAGCGAGGCACCGCTAACCGCAGTCGCAGGCGGCGGCTTAACCTCGTTGCAGCTTCGCTCGACTTTTGCAGCGAAACCTTCTTCCGATCCCATCAACAGCCCATCATGGCCATGCGGCTGACAATGTCTTCTCTGCCCGAGAGCGCCGACGACGATTCACACTTGGCAACATAGCAGTGACAGCCTCACCTGGCCAGCTTACCGCCGCCAGCAAACATGTATCCCGCCAGGCCCCGTCTGCCGGTGCTGGCCCCTCGCCTGCCGGGCAACTCGCCTCCGGTCGTTGAGAGGCCGAGCGTCAAGGAGCATACCGAGCAGGAGTGGGACGCCCGGAGGGATCTCATCCACGCGCTCTACATAGGCGACAACCGCAAGTTGAACGAGATCATGGCCATCATGGAGACCAAATACGGATTCGCCGCCACGTGAGTTGATGACCCTGCTGTGTTTTGCTGTCTCCCGTCCTGCCCGCTTCTGCATGCCTCGACATCCCCGCCTACTACGTGCGTTTGAGTAGCAGAGTATCCATATTGCTGCTGCCCGACAAAGTGGGAGGTGGTGCCATGCGAGGTGGTAGGACAGCATAGTCAAAGGATGCGAATATGGTGACTAACCCAGTGTGCTAATTTCTCATGAAAAAAAGCGAGCAAATGTACAAGAAGAGATTCAAGAAGTGGAACATCAGGAAACGATCATACAGGAAAGCGTCTGATGTGGCCAAAACCTCACCAGCTGCCTCTACTACCGCCTCTCCTTCCACTTCCACTTCATCTTCAACCGAGGCAGCGCAGCAAGGCGACGACGAAGGTGTGGAGGAAATCCCAAGGACGGAATTCTCTACAGCAACAGGCCTCGACTTGGTGCCAAATCCCCATTTCAGGCCTCTGGCGGATCTGGAGCTCGTCTTGAACGGCGTCATGTCTTGGAGCTCGGGGAAACTGGAATCGTATCGCATAGCCTCCGATCCCATGTCCCAGTATCTCGCTACTCCCAACCAGCCGCCTATGCAAGATTCCCGAACCATGTACCGGACCTTCGAGCTGGTCTTTGATCTATGGTCCCATGGCAAAGGCGACCTTGCCGGCATGGCGGCCAGGAAAGGCTTTTACGTCATGGAGTTTGTCCTCACAGAGGAGCACCCCGATCTACTCTGGCATATGCTTGACACGATCTATGACATGATCGACCGAGGCCACCTGCAGCTGCTCGGCATGTTCATACGGCATGCGCTTGTGCTGGCGCGGAGGCGCTTTCCCGAAAGCTACCCTCTCATCCGTATCCTTCAACAGCTCTCAGTGTGCGATTATCAGACTGAAAATGGCCGCCAATTCATATGTTATCTGTTGCGGCAGGCGTGGTTACGGAATGTCGATCTTCTTGCGGACCACATCAAGAAGTCGGCATCTCAAGAGTTCTGGCTATATGAGCAGCTCATCTGGGACGGTCGGACGAAATTACGGCGGAATAACGGACTCGCCAATAGACGCGAGCTCATGTACGAAGGCCTCGAGAACCTGGTTCAACATGAAGAACAGCCCCTGGAGACTGATGGCAACTTGGAGAAACTGAGAGCCGACGCCCTTATATTGGAGTTTACACAAATGGACCTGGGTGACAGGGAAAAGGCTGAGCAGATGGCGCTGGACTTGCTGGATACCACCCAGTTCAAGCTGGGGGCTCTCTCGACTGCCAGATTCCATGCATACGCTCGCAAGATGCTGGCACGAATCTTTGAGAGCAAAGAGGACTGGGATCAGGTTGAGGAGAATCTGAAATCCGCCATCCACATGCGAGAGGCAGCGCACGGCACGAGCACCAATCTGCGGGTCATCCGCGACATGTGGGTGCTCGCCGCATACTATCAAAAAGTCGGCAAGCTAGAAAACGCGCTGCAGGTCGCCCAAGACGCCATCACCAGGGCGCAGCAGTATCTACACGACCTCCCAGGGTGCGAATAAGCACGAGCAGAATACGGATCGCAAGATCAATTGGCGTTTAGAGTTGACAATTGGTATCACGGGCAAATTGGAAAGCATTACATGGAAACCTGGTTTTGATGGGGTTCGGGATTATTTTAGGATTACCTCTGGGACAGCGATTCAATTGGAAATACAGCTACTAGACATTCGATAGAGCGTCTTGACAGCGAGATACAAGCAACTCTCCTAATGCACTTTTGGCTACCAATTCCGAACGTCGTAGGGGGTTCAGCCGTTGTCTGGTGTGTGCTCAATCACTGCTCCCTGAGCCTCGGTTTCAGTCTTTCTGGTGGGCTAAGGCAGCACGTTCGCACCTGTGGAGACGGCCCTGCAGATGCGCAAACGTGGCACCAGCCACATTTCCGTCTCGCCACATGACGTTGACGTTGTGCTTCATTACTGGATAGAAGCGGCGCTGGGCTTGCAGGGTCGCCAGACTGAACCTGCGTCAGGCACCTACAGATATTAATACCGACTCAATTCTCTAGCCACATCTTCGACAATCCCTTTACTTATCGGTGATGAGACGGTAGCTAGTTGTCCTTCTTGATCCATATCGTTTCTCCCTACCTTCATACAAGACACCCGCACCATGACGAGAACCACGCCCCCAGATTACTGTGAGTCGAGGCTCTCCCCGCCATTGACCCCGGAAAACGAACTTGGACACACGCTCACACATGCATACGCCACGCAGACGCAATCCTAGAGGTCTCAGAGAAGGCCTCTGCCGCCCAGATTCGAGATGCGTATAAACGGTAAGCGATCTTCTCGTGCTCATGGCCGCTGTGCCTGCCCCTTGCTGACGACGTTATCTTTCTCCAGGGCTGCCCTGAAGACGCACCCCGATCGTGTCGCCAACAATTCCCCGGAGCGAGAGCAGAGGACCCGACGCTTCCAGCTTGTCAATGACGCCTACTACACCCTCTCAGATCCCACCAGGCGAGCAGAATACGACATCCAACGAACATCTTACCGCCGTCCGACAGCCTCCGACCCCTTCGCAGAAGCAGAGGAGGACACCTCGGGACAGAGCTTCTACTCGTGGGCATGGGAACACTTTGCGAACGGGGCAGGCCGCGAGGAGGCGGAAAATGCCCAATTCAGCGACGCCTTCGAGGAGATGATGCGAGACGAGGGATTCGCTGCGGACGGGACGCCGATCCAGCAGCCGGGCACCTCAACCATGTGGGGCATGGTCGGTGCAGTCAGTGGCGGCGCGCTGGGCTTCATCGTGGGCAACGTGCCCGGGCTGCTTGCCGGAGCGGTGGCCGGTAATCGCTTGGGAGCCATCCGGGATACCAGGGGGAAGAGCGTGTATGAGGTCTTCCAGGTAAGCCACAGGCTACGTGATACCACTATGGCGCTTCTCAGATTATCATTACTCTGAGACTGACTCAGTTATTTCAGATTTCTCTGGAAGCTAATGTGTACATAGGAACTTCCTCAAGGCGATAAGGCAAGGTTGTTGAGCCAGCTGGCTGCAAAGGTGTTTAGCCATGTTACCAGCTGATGAGGATGGCTCAAGCAATGCCTAATTGGAGGGAGTTCTGGCATGATGACTGATGGAATATCTTTTACAGACGGATGATCTTTCTCTTTGGCGGGTACCCTTTGGTTGAGTTCATTTTTTCCCTTCACATTTTTACCCTCTCTTTTCCCTTCCTTTTCTTTTCTCTTCTTTGTTTATATCACGAGGATACGCTACGAGACGATGGAAACGACCCCTACCTGCCAGTCGCCAGTGTACGTTTGCAAACGAGGCAGAAGATACGCAAACCGGAACAATACCAATTAGTTAGTGAATAAAACAATTAACATGGTGAAATTGGCCATTTAATACGTCCGGCTTACAGTGAAGATACAGCACCTAAGAAGAGCTGTTCAGCATGTCCAATGCGGCATCAGTCTCGGTGGAGGTTGCTTACTAAGTCTAGTGCAAAGAGCTTCAATTCTAGCGGCGATGCGCTGCATGCGCTAGTCCACACGAGGAAATCAACCCCCGCTTTTCCGGGCTCTCGCTTGAGGGCAGACAAACCCTCAAAAATTTCCCGCCATCACAAAATCGCTTTACGCTGCTTCAACCTCGCTCTTTCGCCCAGTATCGACGCAAGCAGCAAGACATCGCCGACCAACGACCGCAGCAATGGCATCCGAGAAGGCTAGCAACCCCATGCGGGAGCTCAAGATTCAGAAGC
>NW_020194714.1:1641937-1644441 GCF_003025115.1 Trichoderma citrinoviride | reverse complement strand
AAGGCCCCCGGTATCCTGCCCCGCAAGTCTGTCAACCAGCCCGTGCAGACCGGTCTCAAGTCCGTCGACGCCATGGTTCCCATCGGCCGTGGTCAGCGTGAGTTGATCATCGGTGACCGTCAGACTGGAAAGACTGCCGTCGCTCTCGACACCATCCTCAACCAGAAGCGATGGAACGACTCCAACGATGAGACCAAGAAGCTGTACTGTGTCTACGTCGCCATTGGCCAGAAGCGATCCACCGTCGCTCAGCTCGTCAAGACTCTCGAGGAGAATGACGCGATGCGATATAGTTGCGTAATAAGTGCCACGGCCTCTGAGGCTGCTCCTCTCCAATACATTGCGCCCTTTACAGGTATGTTCTTGTCTTGGTTTCCTTCCTGCTTCCTTGCCATGAGTTCCTTCCTGCTTCATCCCCTCATGCCATGAGTTCCTTCCTCTTCGCTTCTTTGCCTCACTTCCTTCCCGCTTCATCTCCATGGCCTGCCTCGCTTCACGGTGCCTCCTTCCCCTCCATGGCTCTCATGGCTCTTCGTGGCTTCCTCCACGATCCATCCTTCCCTCCAGTCCATCAGCAGGAGGGCCCCTTCCGCCATGCATTCGTGGGCCATATCCTGGATTTCTCCCCCGGCCTTGGACTTCAACCTCTTTTTTCCTCTCTTCCCCGAATCTTTTATCGTCCCCCTGCGGCCCAGTCCCTCTACGCCCTCTCTTCGTGGCTCTTCTCCCTTGAGTCCCAGGCCCAGACTCCAGACATTCTTTCACCGGCACATCACATCCACAGTCATGTGTCCCCCAAAGTCGGCGGTCCAGACAACAATGAGCAGCTATATGCTCCCGGTCCCTCGCCCAGTCTCTGGCCCGGCCTCTGGCCCACCCATTCTCTCCGCGGCACGTCCCACAGCGGCAGCCATGTTTCCCCGCGAGTCGGCCCTCCAGGAAATAATTGATGCATACACTCACCAGACCATCACCGCGGGCCTACGTGGAGCCAACGCCGTCTACAAGGCCGTCTTGGGCGACGAGAAGGCGTTTAACCAGATCTGCGCCGAGACGCCCTTGACGTTCGCTCCTGGCCTCCTCAGGGTTCTCCAATCCAGCTCGCCGCCAACCACGGAGTTCTTTCAGTCTCTGCCAGTCACGCCTGTTACAGGCTTCTGGGCCGTGTATGCCCTGCTCCTGGAAAAGCCTGGGGCGCCATCCAGGCTTTACATAGGGTCTGGGACAAACACACAAAGGGGAGTTATTGCACGGTTCTGGAGCTATGACGTGCAGCTCCATGTGCCTACTATGGTGGTGTCCAGCTTGCAAGAAGGCTACACAGTCAGTCGCCGTGGTCTTCTCTGCTGGGCCCCTATCCCCCGCGCGACCATTGTTGCCACAGCCCGCGTTCGCTTCTTGGCTGTTGAGGCCGTCTTTTCCCACGTCTTTTTCGCCGTTAACAACGCCACCAGCCTTGATGCTGCATCGAAGAGCTTCTTGCCCTGGACCAGAGCGTCTGTGGCGTGGGAGCCACTTTGCACCCACACAGCCCTGAAGGAGAAGCCTGTTGGCAATTTCTCCCTGACGGAAGAGGAGGCAGCAGCTATTGACGCCCGGAGGAGGGAACGCACAAGGGAGGTGTCGAGCAAGAATTCAAAAATTTACAGGGCAAGAGGCCTTGCCGAGGACCCCATTGCCTACCGCGCCAAGATCGCCGCAACCAAGCTGGTGTGGGCACAAAACAACAGAGACAAGTACAATGAGCGGGCCGCTGGTGTTCGCGCTCGTGCCATCGCGGCCCGGCGCCATGTGTGCAAGGTCTGCGACTTTGTGGCCGCAAGCGCCCACAACCTCACGAAGCACCTGGCCACGAAAACCCACCAAGAGCAGGTTCGGCTGGCTGCTGGTGGTCGCCCAAAGGCACCCTCAATTGCCGCCCTCAGAAGCCGGCGAAATGCGGCCAAGGCCCTGGCGAGCAAGAGATTCTACTGTGGAGTATGCGACAAGAACTGCAACACGCAAATCCATCTCAACCAGCATAAGGAGTCCAAGGTGCACCTCAAGGCCGTTGCTGCTGCCGAGGCCGCTGTTGCCGCCGAGGCCCTTGCTTCCTCTGAGTCTTGTGGCTTCCCCGAGTCTTGTGACGGCTCTGAGTCTTGTGGCTCCCCCGAGTCTGGTGGCTCCCCTGAGTCTGACGGCTTCCTCGAGGCCTTTGCTTCCCTGGAGTCTCCTGCTTCTGCATACTCTACCACTGGACCATAGAGTCTGCTAATTCCTACACTGGAGGGCCTTGTTGCTGGATCACCCTGTCCTACATCTCCTGGGCCACCCTTTTTACACTTTCCCTGGACTGTGGCGCATATTCTGTTATTTCACTAGCTCATTTCCTTTCCCATCTTTCCATGCCTGATTTTGTCCATCTCTTCCCATGTTGATCATACTAACTATCTACAAGGCACGGCCATTGGTGAGAGCTTTCGCGATACAGGAAAACACGCCCTGATCGTCTACGACGATCTTTC
>NW_020194714.1:1574139-1641587 GCF_003025115.1 Trichoderma citrinoviride | reverse complement strand
TGAAGCAGGTCGCTGGTTCCCTGAAGCTCTTCTTGGCCCAGTACCGTGAGGTTGCTGCTTTCGCCCAGTTTGGCTCTGATCTCGATGCTTCAACCAAGCAGACTCTGGCTCGTGGTGAACGCGTAAGTTGTTTTGGCGCATCTCTCACTTTCTTTCCTATTTCTTTTTTTCCCCTCTTGTCTTGGGAGACGGCAAAATTGCTCACCATTCTTGATTACAGTTGACCGAGCTTCTCAAGCAGAAGCAGTACTCGCCCATGGCTGTCAACGAGATGGTCCCCCTCATCTATGCTGGTATCAATGGCCACCTCGACAGCATTCCCGTCAACCAGATTCTCAAGTGGGAGGCTGATTTCCTGGCTCACCTCAAGACCAACGAGGCCGACCTGCTGGCCACCATTGACAAGGAGGGTGCTCTGAGCAAGGACCTCGAGGCCAGACTCAAGGACGTCACTGTCAGCTTTGTCAAGAGCTTCCTCAGCTGAGCGTTATACCATACGAGGCGCGCGTCGGACAAACTGAAAGGGGCCATTCTGGGGGCTGTCAACTGTCTACTAGATTCTTGCTGTTCATTCTCTGGAACTGGAGGAGGAAAATGGAACGTGTTGGTATTGCCAAATGAGATTGCCATGGCTAGTATCTGAGAGACACGCCAGCCCTTCTACCATATGTAAAATACAAGCATATTACTTAATGAATGTCCTCCATTTGTTTCATTCTACTCGTCTCGACATCAGGGACGCCTTGCAAGCTATTCAAGTAATGGCAAATAGGTAGTGTGTCATTATCGTGTACGTACTTCTCCAAGTTGGTGAGGGTACCTAGGTAGTGGTATGCCATGTCTGCATAATGGTCTGGAGTTGGAACACTGCCAAAAGGACGCGTTCTAGCTGCCTACAAGGTTCTCGCCCTGTCCTGGAAACGGAGTTCGAGCTCCGACCAATAGAGATACAGACCTTGTATTTTTTAACGCAGGCCACTTGCAGGCCCATGAATTCCATGCTTGGTGGCCCTATAGGATCTCCATCTGTTGCTCTAGGGCGTCTCCTTCTCTTCATCTTTTCTTCCAGTTACATCACATTTATCACATTTATCGCAAAAGCAGCGCTGCCAAGGGAAAATAGTCATGGAACAATCAGCCGAAAAAACCCTCAACTTGAAGCTCCCCCTGCCAGACGCCCAGTACCGCGAGTTCATGCGCGAGTTCATGCGCGAGTCCCAGCAACATTATATGAGGCTCCTTTCGACATATACATTCGTCTTGGATGAGAATGGCCGATTAGTGCCCAAAGGTATGCCCTCCCTCTTCACTGCCGACCTGATGGCCCATCCTACTCCTCAAGCCACCGTCTCCCAGGGCATACAGACTGACCCCAAGCTGCGCCAAAAGCCGTCGTCTCCCAGGGCACGCAGACCACAGTCTCTAATGCACACGAAAACACCGCGGGGGAAGGCCAGGTCCCCGCCTCGCAGGGCTCTGGTGGCGTTTAGGGCCTGGAAGCCTACACCCAGCTCTGAGAATCCTGCAAAATGTTCAGGGCATGAAGGGCTCGCTGCTCGACAGCTTTATCCCCAAGATTAACGCGACGCTCAAGGGACCTTTTCTCATTGTTAGGAAACCAGCAAGAGAAGTGCCGCAACTAGCTGAAGCCGTGGAAGGGATGGAAGGTTGCTCAAGACAAGCCCTAGATGAACATCATGGAATGGACCGAGTTGAGGACTGTGGGAAATGGATGGAAATGGGATGGACCCTGGGAATACTGGCGTTTAATACCTATTTGCTTCTTTTATAATATAAAAGCTCTATGGAAATTGAGGGTTTCGTAAAGGACGGAAGGGTTGTATATGTCCCTGGGCCATTCTGTCTCCTACACATTAGCATATCTTTATTGCTCAAGCCCTTTGCATTTCCAGGAGACAGACCGGAGTTGAATCTCCTGGGAAAGGACAAAAGGCTGCCCCTAAGCTATATAAAAAGTGTCCTGGAAAGCGAGATCAGACTCCAGCCTCAGTTTTCGGAGACATCTTTAGGCACTGCCCGCAGTAGTTCACCTTGTTCACGGCAACTTTATGCCCCCCGCTGGATTTCTGCATGACATTTACAAACCTGAACATCTCATCATTCCTTGACTCCGCTATAATCTCCAGCACCAGCCTTCCTCAAGCGCCGTAAGTAAATCCTCTATTTTATTATTGCCGCCGAGATTGATTCTGAGATTTGAGAAAGAAAAACTTCCGCCTACTCCTACGCCATGTCCCACGAAGAGCAGAATCCGCCAGACCTATCGGACCCCGTGAGAGAATCGGAAGAGCGAAGGATGGGGGCCTCCACGAGCACTGCGGCTGTTGACCAAGATGATGGAACTCCCGCCATCACTACAGCCCCTGCCCTGATCCCCTCCTCGAATGCCCTCAGCCAGCAGGCTCTCACCACAGCCGCCAGCCTGACGCCAAACCCCCCTGCTCAAGGAACTCCCTTCCCCGGCCTACAACAGACGCCCCCGCCCCCCCAGGATCACCAGCAAAGATCCAGGACCCCAACCGCCGCTTTCACGAATCCCACCAAAGCCAGGGCTCTTGCGAGCAAGCTAGTACTTGACAGTTGGAAGAGCCTCCAGCTGGTGCGGGTGACTCAAGGCAGCCAAGTACACCTGGCCGTGGAAAGTCTCTCTGGAGGCTGTGTTGCCCTCACCAACTCGGCTTTGACGACGCCGTCTGTTGGAGGTTCTCGCATGGAGCCGGCGGTTGCATATTCAGTGCGCGCAAGAGCATGTTTTCTGGCGAATGGAGGAGAGGTCTTCAAAGCACCCCCAGCCGGGTCTACCGCGGCCTTCGATCCCGAGGACAGATGGAAAAGCCTTAGGGCAGCTGTTACGCCTACCGTGGATGCCAACAAGCACTATGTAGGCGCCGCCTATGTGGGATACAACTCCCTGATGCATGGGCCTGTTTTTGCCCGGCTGTTCAAGGATGCCGAGTCCCCGGCAAGGCCTAAGCCGCCAGCTCCCAAAGCGCCAGCTCCCAAGGCGGCTACTCCCAAGGTGCCTGCTGCTGCAAAGGGAAGGGGCAAGAGGCCTTATAATCAAACGGAGGAGGACAATGAGCCTCGGGTTAAGAGGAAGACGGCCAGCTCTGAGGAACACCGCACGACCTTTGCTCTGAAGGGGTTGGAGACATACAAGTACCCCCTGAACCAGCTCTGCGGACAGCGGGTTATCCCCCACTATCTCCTGACCTCCCGGTGCAACCTGCTGTTCCTCAAGCAGGTACTGTGTGGGAGGCCCCTGGAAGACTTGCTCCAACCCGTTCCTGCGAATTGGGCGGTGGGGATCGCTACCCACACAGCCGAAAGTATAGCAAAAGGGGCTGCCCTGACGCCTATGACAAAGAGGCCCCTTGGCTCGTGGGACGGTTTAGACCAGCATATGGTCGGCCAATTGGAGAAGCCTGGAGAACTGGCAGGACCAGACAACCTGCCTGTGGCAGACCTGGTTTCCGACGCCACGTTGCTATTTCGTGGAGGAAGAGCGCCATCAGGCTTTATCTACGCCGCGCCTCTATGCCTTTTAATGGCATATCCCCCTGAACTTCTCACCCTGCTGCAGGGATTTGCAAGATCCCTGAAGAACGATCTGCTTCCCATACCCCACTTGTATCTGGCGGCCCATCTATGGGTAGACATATGCCAGGATATTACAAGGCAGAACGAGAAGTATACCATGGACTCTGCCGTCAAAGAGCCAAAGCCTAAGAAGGCATCAGAGGAGGCCGACTCCAGGGCGGCATCAGGGAAAGCCAAGGGCAAAAACTTGAAGGTAGCACCAGAGGAGCCAAAAGTCAACAAGGACGATGTGCCTATGGTCACCTTGGCGGAATTCTTGGTTTATTATAACCACTGGCTGCGGTGGGCGGCTCTGTGGATGGGCCTGGCGGAGTTTCCCCATCCGTTCCGATTCGTGCGTGAGGCCGTGGATCAGGATAAACGAATCCTAAAAATGCAGGACCTCCCTTCTTTGGACCAGGACCGTGTCAGGGAGCTTATTGAGAAGACTCGTTTAAGGCCTGAACTAGCTGGGAAGGTCCCGGGGCTAAGTCACCATACCCGCGTCAACATCTTTCCTGAGAATATCCCTGGAGTTGACAGAGTGCGCATGCACCATTTGATAGGGGGCGAGGAGTCTACCAAGACGGCTATTGCGCTGACGGGCCTGGAGGACATCTCCCTCATTGGCCTCGAGTCATATGAGCAGCCTATCCCTGACAATACCATGACACTTGCTTCTGGTGCCTGTCAATACCGAACGGCCAAATGGCCTTCGCACAGGCATCATATGCTTTATTCCATACCTGGGAAGAAGGTGGGGGAAGCAGAGACGAAGTTCGTGCAATTCGCCTGGAGGAGGAACGACCCCACGAGAGACCCCGTTATCCCACGAAGAGAGGAGCTTGTGGTAAAGGAGCCAAGCCCAAAGCGCCACGACGACCGCCTGAAGCCAGAGGGAGAATGGCAGCCTGAAAAAGTTCGACAGTATCTCGAGGAAAGCCGCGAGCATTACGCCCAAGTCATCCCGAAGTATCTGAAACCTGTGTGGCCCTACGAGCTCATCCTGGACGAGTATCATAGATTGGCACCCTTGGGTGTCGACCTGCCTCCCCCCCCTGAACTAGACGGACCACTCCCGCTGTCATGGAAAGCAACCGCCCCGCCAACGGTCAGATTCGCGGAGGAAGCAAAAGAAGAAGTAACAGGGCCCGAGGGCCTTCAGGACGAAGCCGCCTACAACCACCTCATGACTGGTTGGGCTGGCCTCCCTGAAGATTGCCACTTCGTATGGATTGATGGGCTCGAGAAGCTAAGGGGCCTAGAACCCCAGCAAAGGAAGACGAAGACGCTGCTGGACCTGGTGCGGGATTGCTTGTTGATGGAGAAGGCCGATAAAGGCTTCGTGGAGGACGTGGTCCAGCGCGTGGAGAAGGGAGAGAAGCTGGAAGAAGAGGTGCTGTTTTCGAAACTCCCCTCTGCCTTTGGGAGAATCCTGGGTGTAGGCCCTATGGATGGCGTGCCTGCCCAACAAAACCCGTGGGGGAATCATTATGCAATGCAAACGAAACCCCGTCAGGAGGACGCGACTTTCTCCGTGGAGTTTCTGCTGGAGTTGATCCAAAAGGTGCAGGGTGTGGAGGGATCCCGCAGGCCCAAGTGGGTTGCTCAGATCATTGAATCGGTCAAGAAAACCGTGGGCTTGATAGACGAACTTCAGCTTGGCAACGAAGCCTGGCTGCAGGATTGGAAGGCCCTGGTTATCCCAGCAGAGGTCTCAGCCGACGTGGAGACGACGACTGTCCAAGAGGGAGAGGGCCCGTCAGTGTAACGATTTATGGATACTGGCGTTTGGGGGATTCCTAGGGATGGGATTTTTTCTTTTCTTCTCTTTTACTAGCTGGATCACGGAAGGAAGGTGGCAATTTCCCCAATAGCCAGATCGTGGTGGCTACATCTCCACGAAGCTTGTGGCCTCGGGCGGCAGAATGCATCTCTTCCTGATGCCGATTTATTTGTTTTCGTTCTTTCCTCTTTTACACACCATACCTAGCTTACCACAAGAGAAATCGTGCTTTAACTATCTATCCGTTTATAATCATCCCTTTCGTGGACCTTCGAGATATTCTCTCTATGTATTGAACCCGCCGCCCCTTGTTAGCAACATCTAATCTATGAGTGGCCCCCTAAAGGCCAGGCAGCTACAAAAGCAGAAGACGTGTCTAATTCAATACTGAGATTGTGGCTATATTAATAGACTCTGATTAATAGCTCTAATCTCGCTTTAATCACTCTAGGTCTGCTTAAGCTAGTGATGATATTATTATCGTCGCGTATTAAAAAGAGGCGACTCTCTTATTAATACCTATACCTTATAGAAATATAATATAACTCTACTGTCCTTCTCTCTTAAGCCACTTCTTGTATTTAACTATATAATTTATTCTTAAAAAGTTTTAAAGCGTTAACTTTATTATTACTAGTATTAATCTTATATAGACCTTAGAGGTATAGTAATTAAAGCGCTAGCTTAATCCCCTTATTTACCCTAGATTTATCTTATTTTCTACTTTAATAAATAAAACACTATATAGTAAAGAGAGAAACTGCATATTAATAATATCTTTATAGCTTTATTATTAAACCTTATAAAGCTTAATAAACTTAGATAATATCTACTAATAGAGATTCTCCTAATATATTTATTATAATAAAGAAGGTGCTAAGTAAAGTTAGGCAGATAATCCTGCCTATACTTAATACATTTTATAAAGGTATGCTGCTACTAGGCAGGCTTACTAGTCTCCTTAATATAAAAATATATTATCTTTAAGTAAATAGAAAAGACTAATGTAAATTATGTCTAATATATATATAGGCTAGCTTAAGCAAGTTGCTATTATTAGTAGTAATAAGAACTATATAAAAGCGCTATATTTCTTAGCTATAGCTAGTATAAGATTAAGATATGATATAGTAAGACTAGATAACTCTCTTTCTTTAGCATAGCATCCTAAGCTTTAATTAAAGTTAATTTAAAGCTAGTTATTTTAAAAGGGAGAGATAGTATTAATATAAGGCCTTTCTAGTTATATATTATTTACACTTTTATAGCTATAGTAGTTATTAAGATATATTTACTTAATCTTATAGTATACTTACTTATATACTAGTTACCTCTTTAAAAATAATTATTAGTAAAAAATAAAAGAGACTTAGATTTTAATCCTAATTATATAACTAGCAGGATTATTAATATACTAAGAAGGCTATATATTTTTATTATAAGTCTTAGGCTTAGTTATAATCCCCTTATATAAGTAACTATAAGCTATATTATTAAGGCTGCTAAAGAATCTAAAATACTTATAATATTTAATACTAATACTCTTTAGCTTATTTAAAATAATCTAGATATAGTTAAAGAATATAAGTATATAATTCTAATACTTAATATAGTTAAGTTTAAGCAGCTATATAATACACTTAAGATTAATATTAGCTAGTAAATTAATAAAATAAGTAAGGTAAAAACGCTAGTAAAAGAACTAGGCAGTATAATAATTATTTAAAAGGGCTATAAGGACTTTATCTTTAATAGTAAAGTATTAAATATATATTAAATAAAAGAGAAGAGTAAAGGAGTTAAAAAGTAAGATATAGCTAGTTTATTATAAGCTAGAAGGTAAGTTTTAATAAAGGATTATATTTATCTTTAGCCTTTTTATTAAAAAGTAAAAAGCCTTTCTTTTTATACTTATATTATTATATTTTTATAAAGTAGCTATATTTTAGCTATAAGGTTATAAATATAAAAAAAGTAAAGCTAGCTTATTATTATATTCCTTTTTTAAGAATAATTATTCTTCTTCTTCTTTTATAAAAAAGCTTTAAGGTTCTTAATATAAAGTTACCTTAGTAAGTAACTTAAAGAGAGGGAAGAAGTAAAGTAGTAAATAGGGTAATACCTTAATAAAAACAGTAGTGACCTTTTTAAGCTAGTATAAGGCTTATTTAAATAGCTTATAAAAAGATTATAAGCAGCCTGCTCTTAATATAAATAAGATAATAAGCTTAGCTGCATTTAAAGGAAGTTTAATAATAAAGGTAAGTTTACCCTTATTTAGACTAGGTTAAGATATAGAGGACTTTAAGGGACTAATTTAGACATTACTAATATTTAAAACGCCTATATTCAGGAGTGCTTATAGCTGGCCTTTCTTAAGAAGGGATAGAGTCTGCAGGCAAGTGATTTAATAAATAAGGTCTATTCTGCTTTTATAGCGCTTTTTAGCAAGGTTAATAAGGAAGCAGATGCAGTAAAGCTCTAAGTTATAACGCAAGTGTTATTAAACATTAACCTGCCACATGTAAATAAATACTTTTATTTTATTACGTCCTAAACTCTGGAATATTAGCCTATAGAAACCTGTGCTCTCTACCCCTAAACCACCAAGAATCTCTTTAAAACTCCTAAAGAGATAAGAAGCGGATAAAGCCGCCTTCACTCGTCAGTGCATGATATCTACTTCGCACTGAAAAAAGCAAGCCTTCTTTTAATGCTCACATGCTGCCGATGCTACCATGTTGCATAGTCGCTACACCAATTGACCGGTCAAGATGGCTGTAAGCCACATCTGCGTCTTGAAGGCGCTCTTCTGCGGCCCATGGCGTATGTCGGCCGTGGATTACCAGGATGATAGTTGGATCGAGAAGCCAAGACCAATAATGCAGTGGCGATGCCTCGCACAAAGAGGCGCTCGCGCAGCGGTGGCTTTATTGGTATGACGAATGGTTGCTTCGTACTCTATACATGCCTGTCAAAACCTGATATGACCCAGTCCAATATGCAGGCAACGTGCAGTTCGGTGAGCCGCCCAAGCTCGATCATTGGACGCCATCTGCCGTGAACCCGTGAACTGCTACTGTCAGCTTGTCGAGTCCTAGTCAAATGCTCATACCATAGTCCAGAGGCAAAATAACAGCTCGCGCGCAGTGCGATAGATTGTGCTCCTGCAATTGCTTTTTCCTAGAGTAGCTCCAAGATTTCCTTTCTTTCCCCCTCTTTTTGCTTTTTCCAATAACTCCCTCAGGGTATGGAGTACGAGCATGCGAGGAGTCGTATCACATATCGCAAACGACTTTGTGAGAGCTTTCACACATAGAGAGGTTCACGGTGGTGATGGCCGGAGGCATCCGTTTGGCTCGCTTTGTATGCACTTCGTCATCTGGTCATAAGCAGGGCACGGGGTACAATCTAGGCGCTCATCAACCGTCTGAACATTAGAAGCGAGTCAGGATGGAACCCTGCAACGGGCAACTTGGCTGTGGAGACAATAAGAAAAGAGCGACTGTGCAACTCCATCGCAAGGGAGGAGGCAGAATCAAAGACGGGCACAGTGGCAGGAAATGTGTCATACGTATCTGTATGACCCCAGTCCCTGCGAAGCAGTGGTTCGCGATGGCAGCGCTGTCCCCCGCGCCTGGATTCTGCACAACGGCTGCAGCCTCTGTCCGCGACGGTTGGTCGCAGCATTCTAGCACCTGGGACCAAAGAAGTTGGTATGTTCTGGCGGCATGAGAGCGTCCCATCATGCGGTTCTGAAGGCAAACCTTTCCAACCCAAGGATTGCATCGTGCCCCTGTCCTGTCATCTCTGCCTCGAATGATTGCTGTGATGGTGTTCTACGGGGTACTGCATGATACGCTGCACGTCAAGCCCTGGGAGAGCATCGTATCTCGTCAGCCCAGTCGCGGGATTGATTGCCAAGTAGGACTACTAGTAGTACCGAGTTGAAGGGCAGATGTGAGATGTGAGCCTTGATGCGAATTAGATCGCCGGACTGGCATGCTGGCAGGAGAAGCTTGCATAAGGTCGGTGGGGCCGTGGACTTTTTCAACCTCCCGGTCATTTGTCCCAGTCTCCCTCGAGTTCCTAGATACTTGGTAATGGAAACAAACCGCCGACCTGATCGGGTGTGTGGAGAATGGTGATAAGATCTGAGTACATACTTGGTAGAGCCCGCCGAAGTGTTTCTTCTTGTTTTCCTGGGGACGCATGTACGAGGTATTACTCGTACCAGGACATAGCGGTCTGTTAGAGGCAAGTCTATGTCGGTGCGAGGCGGACAGAGGCTGTTTGCAGAAAGACTAGTTGTCGTCACATTAGCCGAGCCAAGATGCTGGGAGTCGGAACGAGAGACGATCGGTCGTAGGAGCATCGGGGCCAAAGGTGGCTATCGACCTACCATACTGCCTTGTGCTTCGTAGCAGGCCGCGCTGAATTGAAGGCTCGAGGACCTCAGGTACTGGTACTCCATAGCCCGCGTTGTCTCTCTCCTCCTGTCGTTCTGTCTTGGACAAGACGGCTGTGCGATGCATGCCTCGGGTCTGAGGTCCTGTTAGAACGCAGTGGCGCCTTTGGTCACAACGTCTCAGCCTGGACGCTTCCCACATGTCTCACCCGCTCCGCACCAACAGAGCCAAAGGGCTGGAGGGGCGAGGGGTGAAGGTGATGCCTCGTCCCAGAGCTGCCATGTTAGGGCACGTCTCTGCCATCTCCGCCATCTCGAAAACCCTCAAGCATCCCGCGCCGTGGACGCACCCCGGTCGACGTCCGTGGCCCGCGGCGCTAATCTGCACATATTGTCTCTGCCCTGCGTCCGAAGTGGCTCTTGGCTGCGGCTTCTCAGCTTCATCTAGTCATGGATCTCGGACTCGAGTGGTGTGGCTTGCTGCGCTCGAGCGCAGGCCGTGGGGACGGGCGAGGAGGGTATCCGATTTGCTTGCTTTTTGCTGCTGCTGGCTTTGCTTTTTCGGACGCTGTTTCCCAGGGTCCGGTATGTCTTGGAGGGAGGAACTGCGCTCGGGTCTCACTCTGGCCAGCCCCTGGGAGACGCGATAAAGTCTCCCTCGACCCCTTCTGATGAGGGTCGCGGCAAGCTGCTTGTGTCTCGTTGCTTGTAGATACCTTACCTTACGAAGTCGTGCTGCTTGTATTATTTCCAAGTTTCCATTCGACTCTTTCTGCTTCAAAGCTACTGCATTGCTACTTCCTCGTCGTTTCTGCTGCCGTTGCTCCTTCTGTCCTTGCATGGGAGCTCTGGGAAGTTGCTCGTTGGCTCCTTCCATTCACTTATACGCAAGGTACCTCCAGAGGTACTTCCCATATCGCCTCCGAGAACCTCAATTTCAACTTCAACTTCACCCTCTTCGACCAACGCTCGCCCCCTCAATCACTCCTCCGCCGTATCTGCGACAGAAGCACGGAGTAATTTCAGAAGACTTCCACCTCGAAGACGGCTCGCAACCATCGCAGTTGCGACATCCAGTCTTAGTTCCGCCTGTCCTCATCCCTGAAGGCGGTACAAGGCGCATACGCACAGCATCGCCAGCTGCATCACTTTGACACATATCCACGGCGCGCATATCTTGCACTACGCTCGCTTTTGCGCCGGCTCGAAGAGATCGGGTACCACGTACGACGTGCGAGGACCAGTCAATTTTGCGACAGCCTGCACATCATCGTATGGGTACCGCCTGATCTGTCTTTGAATCATCAGTTTGCAGCCGCCCTTTGGCGAGGTGTGGCCGAGTCGACTCGCACTCATTGTTTTGACTTCACTTTTGATTCACTTCTGCCTCACATCTCACTTTGTATGGGCAACTGCCTGCCACCCCATTAATTTCACACTCACGCTCAGAAGAAGAAAGTTCCTCCCCCGTTCCTCGCTTCTTCCTCAAACCTTCCGTCGACATCTTCTCCCACCCCTTCACGATCAAAGCAAAGCAGCAAGGGCACTTAGCAACCATCTTTCCCTGACGCGTCCGACGCGGACTTCCATTTGCACTATCCCTCGCCTCTTCTCCATCTCCTCTTTTTTCCAACTACGATGGCGACCGGATTCGACCGCCTCGAGAGGCTCTTCAGCTCCAAGCGCAAAGCTTCCCTGGCCTCTCTTAGGGTTACCACGTCTATCAGTCCCCCAACAGAGCCGCAATTTCCCTCCCCTTCCTTCATCCGCCCGACGGCAAGTCGTATGACAGCTCGGGAGGAGGTGCGCTCGCGACTAGCGACAGGTCGATCTCCCTCTGTTCCAGATGCCATCCCCTCTCGCTTGGGCTCACTGAGCTCGCACGCCTCAAGTCCTGGCTTTGGTCCATCGCCTATTCGATTGCCATCTCTCTGCGACCCTCATGCACAGCCAGACTCATTAGTCGCCAAGCTTCGCGAGTATCGCTTCAGCCCGCCGAGCCAGGAGGAGAAGGCGGTACCAGGTCCAGCGGCTTTCAGTCCTGCAGCCACAGAGCAGTTTGACATTCCGAGTCCTCGTTCCCAATCCCCCCCTCACCTGCCGACCTTGACCCGTCTGCATACTCCTCCATCACCCCGTTCGCAAGACACCGGATCTTGTCGCCGCTCTATCGAGAGTCCTAGGAGCCCGACCTTTCCGTACAATACTCCGCCAACTCCAGAGGACTCACCTGAGATTGTACCCGTGCGCAATCTTCTCGCCGATTCCAAGATATTCGACATTGCCATCGACAAGACCCTGTTTGATGAGATTGAAGACCAACTTCTCCAGTCTTTTGATCACGCATCGTTCAACGAATCATACAGCGACTCGTCTCCCTCCGAGGCTTCCTCCAACAGCTCTACGTTGCGGGAGCCTGACTTCAACGAGTTCCTGAATCTCAGTGACGACGATATTGCAGAAGTGACACCTGAGGACCCAGCTCCTGAGTTTGACGACGACGCGCGGCAGTGCTCTCCATCCTCCATGGATACCTCTGTTCCTTCACCCACGCCGGGCCCCTCGTCTCTGTTGACGCTGACGCCTCCGTCCACAAGCCGGCCTGCCACCGCCGCTGCCTTTGAGGCGGCCAGAATTGCAAAGAGACATGACTTCGACCTTATCTATGTTGTGAACCTTTGGCCCGGCGGACCATGCGGCCAAATGTTTGACCTCGAGTGTGCGAGCTCCTGCGAAAGGCCTTTGGTTGGTCGACTCTTGGCAGCGCATGGCCTTCATCAAGTCCCTTCGCCACTTCAAATCTCTTCGGTTGTTCACACCACCATCTTGCGGTCGAAGGGCTGGGTCGAGTACCGCAACCAAGAGGCTCAACCGCATGAGCTCGCCCGTGGCTATGCATGCTCCTTCTACCCAGGAAAGTACACTCAGGGTAGCTCGAGCGATAAAGAGAGTCCAGTTTCAGGAGTTCGGCTATCGGAGATGATTGATCGAGGTATCGTGTTTGCCGCGTACAGAAAACCCAGGATTGGACCATGCAAACTTGGACACAGCTTTACCGGAAGTGAGCTCAATTCGCTCCACGAGGATGCCGAGGCCTTGGTGGAGATGTTGATCGATATCCATGCCCGTAACCGTCAATACCAGGCAGCTTCTCACCACCAGCTGTGCGACGAAACTGGCCCCATGCCCATGCAGCAGACAAAGTGGCTATCCGCCTAGGCCGAACCGATGACACTCGATTGTCCGAGAATCTTTGCAGTTTGATGGACATGTTTGGCCTTGCATCTGATCTGTACCCATATTTTCCCTTTGTTCTTTCTTCCTATTTCCTGTCACCATAAATGATGTGTTACGAACGGTTTTCTTTTGTCTGTCAAATTTTTCTTTGTCGTCTTGTCGCTTTGAAGATACCTACAGGAGCGGTTGTTTCTTTGCCCACTCGACACACGACAGCAGTGTGCCTGTTGCGTTTGGCGTTGGAATGCGTTACTCGAGAGCCTTCAGCTCTCCCTGCCATAATCAGGGGCGGAACTTTGCCCAGGGCAGGCATGGTCGGTGGAGTTTTGTGTTTATTTGTATTATGGAAGGAAGCCGGACAAGGGGTGTGATGTCTTTGTGAGGATGGTGGCCTCGGCAGATGCTGCCGCAACAAAAGGACTTGAAGGGCATGTATTTCGCATATAGGGCACGTTTTGGCCGCAAAAGCGACTGCTTCTTTATTGAACGGTAGTTAGATATATAACCACGTTTGAGAAAGCCAAAAAGTATTTGTCAACGAAAAGGACTTACCTACTGGACTACAAATTAAGCGGATCAGCTAAGTGGAAGACGTACGACAGTCTCAAAAGCTGAACGTACACGTACTTGGCTATGGCATCGTCAGGTATACCTCTGGGTTTCGATAATCATAACAGTATAGAAATTTGCCATTGCTGCCTAATGGTGTTTTACATTTTCCTTTTCCTCTCTCGCACAACGCACATTCCTTGTCTCTTGACCAACACTAGTCAAAAGGGATTCTACGCAAGGATTCTGTATGGCCTTTCCTCATCTCCTGAGCAGCAGCAAGACTACTGGGCACCTTGATGCCGCAGCAGTCGCCCCAGCCGGTACCGTCGTGAGCGTTGCCCGTGTGGCTATGATTGGAGTGATCTTCACCACTGTCCTCGCCGGCGGCGGACGGGTCCTCTTCGCTCATGCCTTGGGCAGCGGGGATGAGGGAGCCGAAAAGGAAATGCTGCATGACGGGCAGCTTGCCCAGGACCTCGGCGACGAACATGCGGCGCATGCCGCCGTCGATCTTGGACCACGACTTGGAGGAGGAGATGTCGTCCAGCATGGGGCTGTGCCAGCGCAGGCCCTTGACGGTCTTTGTGCTGTTGACGAACTTGACTTGGCCGAGGTAGAGGAAGTCGTCGCCAAACTCTTCGACTGTCAGATCCTGGTGGATGGCACGAGGGGTGATGAAGGGGTGGTGCAGAAGCTGAGATGCGCCGAAGAGGAAGGGCAGGAACTGGTAGTCGTCGAGGCCCCAGACGCCGTGGGAGCCGGCGGGCTCAAGGTAGTAGGCCATCTGGACGACGCGCATGAGGATGAGATAGCGAGCAAAGACTCGCAGGACCAGGGCCTGGAAGTCGGAGCGCTGCAGGATGCCGAGCTGGTAGAGGCAGAGCAGCCACATCATGAAGTTGAGCTCGTGGCCGGACCCATAGTCGATGCGGTTCCGGTTGCCGAAGGACTGGGCGAGGTAGGTTGATGCCTCGGCGACGGCGTCGGGATTGCGGAGGCCGAGGCGTTCATGCCATGCTGGGATCTTTTCCTTGACGAGATCTAGGAAGCCCCTGAAGGCCTTGTTGCCGAAGCGGGAGCCGCCTTGCTCGGTTGGGGGAGACTGAGAGACGAATGTTTCTGCTTCGTCGAGTATGGCCAGGATTGCCTTGACGGGGCCACTCAGGGTGTCATCCTTGATGGCTGATCTGGGCGTGTCGACCACGGACTCTGACAGGCCAAACACCCATGCGGCGATGAGGTTGTAAGTCGGAGAGGCCAGGAACAGGTCATGGTCCGCCCTTGACAGGATGCGCCTGCTGGGAACCTTGAAGGTCCAGTCCGTCAGGTCCGGCGGCGGCGGCAGGGCGGGCGTCTGGGGAACTGGCGTCGGGTTGGAGGGGGGCGGTCTCTTCCTGCGAGGCTCGAGCTTGGGGATTCTGTCTTTGAGGTTGGGGATGCCGGAGGCCGGCGATGCTGATGATGATTGGGCTGGTGATTCAGATGCCATGGCGCTTATTGGACTGCAGTAATTCGTGGGAAAAGGTGATGTTGAGACGTGGTGTGTGATGGTGAATAATGTAAGCTTGGTAAGGTATGGTATGAGGTGAAGTGAGTTGAGGTGAGGCGGGTTGTCTGCTGTCCAATGACGAAAACCGGTCGGTCCCTGAATGGCCAGCAGCTTCCAGATGCCGCCCCACGCATCTGCCCAGGCAGTTGAAGGGAGGTCCCCGCAAAGTAGGTACCTGCCAGTGCCAGTGAACCCCCAACCGCTGAGCTGTTCCGGCGACAGCGCAAGTACACGAGCGCCACAGTCTACTTTTGCAGATCGAGACTAGCACCACCCGTCGCGCCTCCTTCATCGCCTGGAGGGCAAAATTTCAAATCCTGCAGCATTATCTGATTATCAAAGACAAAAAGTGCCGACGACAGCCTTGCGGCCTCATCAACTTTTCTTCATTCATATCATATCTGAACTGTCTTAAGCCATGGCTCCTCCTTCGGCTGAGCTGTCACATCTGCCCAAGGCCGACGGCTCCGCAAACTTTTCCTTTGGCGGCTACACAATCACAGCCGCCGTCAATGGGCCAGTAGAGGCGCAGCGCCGGGATGAGAATCCCTTTGAAGCGCTGGTGGATGTGAATGTGAGGCCGGCGGCGGGCGTTGGAGGTGAGTGGACGTCCTTCCTTTTTTTGCTGTCACGAGGGCTGCAGACAGTTCAGGACTGGGAGTCCACATTGTTGCAAGATCGTAGTGTCTGACCTCTTATTTGCTTCTTACTAGGGACTGCTGAGCGGCAGCTGGAGGCCATTCTGCAGCCTGCTTTGCGGCATCTCATCGCCATCAGGAATTTCCCCAGATGCGTGATTCAAGTCACGCTCCAGGTCATGGAAGCGCCTGAAAACGCCTATGTGAACAGCAAGGTGCTCCAGCCCCGGCTCGTAAGTGAACCTTTGCCTCTCAGAATGCTGCCCATTTCCGGTTCTCATCTCACACACTCATCTCACACACTCATCTCACAGAATCTTGGAATCATCCCGTCGCTGTTGCATGCCGCGATGCTGGGTCTTCTTACTGCTGCAATTCCCTTAAACACAGTGGCCTCGGCAACCTGCCTCGCCATTACGGATGCTGAAGGAAGCACCACCGTCAAGGTAGACCCGTCACCGGCGGAAATCGACCAAGCGACCTCTGTGCACGTGCTGGGCTTCACGGCCGGCCGAGACTTGCTCCTGGCCGAGAGCGAGGGCTCCTTCACGGCAGAGGAGTGGGACAGGGTTCTCCAGATGGCCGAAAACGTGTGCTGTCGCGGCCAGGAGGCTGGAAACGATGCGGAAATGGGAGGCTACGGGGCAGAGTCCGAGAATGTGCTACAGTTCATGCGCTCCGTTCTGGAGGCCAAGGCAGCCGAAAGCCTCCACTGGAGGTGAAGCATCTGCCGCCCGTCGAGACGACGTTGTTTCCTTACCCCCCTAATACCGGTGGCCCTCTTGGCGCCAGCAGGGACGGCCGTACGGACTTTGCTATCGCGTCTTTTGCGATGGTGCGGAGCACCCCAGTTCGATAGCCGGACAATATGCCGGTGATTCGTGTGAATCCGCCTTTGGTAGTGAGGCGCTATCATTTCGAGATTACGACAAAGACTGGCACGGCGGAGAACAGAAGTGGAAAACATGGGGTTGGAGACGCTATTGGATTTGTGACAAGGCGACATGGAGGGCAATACTCTACGAATAACGAGTCTTCCTACGCGACGGGATGCCAGCCGTACAGGTTAGCTGAGGTCGAGAAGCAGCTCGCTAGATAAGCTGCGTTATTAATTCTTGAGCATGACACGCTACTTGTCAAAGGAAGAGGGTGTGGCCGAACAGGCTGAATTGCTTCATCACTCGGGTTCAAGAGGGGGAGACGACATATCACCATACTAGTGGACTCTAAGGAGTACCTCAAGAGGATTTAGTCAGTAGCGAAGTGACCAATCCGAAAGATTCACAGGCGGACATTGCTTTCCCTCTGTTGTCATTGCCTGCGCTGCCATACTACCGCTGGTACCGGTATTTGGCATCTAAATTTGGATGCTTTCGGAGCTGAGTCTTATCTGTAACAGCCCCTGAGGCCTTGGTGTGAAGGGTGAAACGCCGTTTCGGCCACCAGCGGCAGGGCCCGTAGCGACCGTTGCAGACAGAAGTAAGGAAAATAGGAAGAAAGGGGTAAAGAAGATGGATTAGAACAAGAGAGTAAATGGAGTACGAAGAGCCTTCATGCGCCTGGATGCGGAACGCCGAGGCGGGATTCACGTGGGAAGGGGATGGATGGGGGTGGTGAGACAGCCAAGATGCCGCACTATCAATCGGCGGCGGGTATCTGGCATTTTCTGGCATTAATAGAGACGGAGGCACTCAGTAGATGCGAAGTATACTACCTTATGGCTCATAGATTGGGATCAAATCAATGTTCCGCAGCGTAGCATTTCGGTTGGTTTGGTTTCAACGAGTTGGTTCAGTTCATCCGTTCCGTGAGCGTAATCCTCGAGATTCACAGCTCAAGGCACCAAAGTCGTTTGTGGAGGAGCACCTGTAACCGTACGGGGCGGTAGTATCAGATTTGATCCATGGCGGTTCACTTCAAGTTACGGGTTGTTAGCGAGCAGCATGGATAACACATACTACTACATACTTGCTACTGCAGGTAATGCGAGTTCCGCGTCTCAGACAAAAGCCCTGCAATCCCACGCCCACGTTTCCAGACCGAAGGAACTGGGGGAGGTCCGCATTGCAAGGGCCCGTTGTTTCGCTCATGGCCAACGCCAAATGTTTCCGGGGGGCTCTGGCCTAGCGATGCTGAGCGCCTCTGTGACGATGGCTGCATCAATTCGTGCTGCTAAAGGGTTTCCAAGTGCGGACGGGGACAGGAAGAAAGGGGACAAGGGACGGGGTGACGAAAAGTGATGGGATTTGCTCTAGCGGTCAGAGAAAACGTTACGATTCTTCGTTGCTGTCGTGCTCTTGCGGGGGGCCAGTTTCAACAGGTATATAAGATTGATGGCTGCATGTGGCTGAAGCTGTTGCTTTTTTTTTTTGTGTGTGTTACTTGTTCTTCCATTCCATTTCTGGAGGCTTGTCGACACACGCACGACTGTGGTGTTGCAGCGATAATACCGAAAGCAGAGCTCTGGAAGTTCCTGCAAGTCCGTGATTGCGTTATAATACCCAGCGCAGCGCAGCGTGTCGTTTTCGTCTTTCAACTTGTTATTCGTCTTATTTATTATCATCATCATCCTGTTTTTTCCAATTTTTTTATTTTAACGAGAATTTCCTTCACTCCTTCCCACTCGCCTACACACTCCAGTCTCGGCAAGAACCAGGCGTCGCCTCGTTTCGCTCCTGCCCTCCCTAGCGGCAAAGATACTTTACGCCTTCTCTCTACCTTATCAACACTTCTCAACTCCCACAAGGCTTTTTCTTCAGCCTCGCTCCTTCATCATCTCCTTCGCTCTCGCTTCTCTGCTGCCCATTCCATCGCTTTACGCTACAGCTGGTCTGTTGCAGCCTCGACCTCCTCGGTACTTTCCCTGACGATCTACGAGCTGTAAGACGGATCTTTCCTTTCTCTTTATTGGCCCCCGCATTGCAGAGGCAACAAGATATCCATACGATAATATTAATCCGATCAACGCGGACACCGATATACTAATTCGGCAATTAGTCCTCGATTTCAAAGCAAGACATACTCGTGCAAACACAAGGGGAAAGGGAAACTGCAAGGTTGCGCATTGCATTGGACCCCAAAAGTTCGCTCCGACACTTCCGCTATCCGCTTGGCGTGTCGTGTCGTGCTGCATCGCATCGCACATCTGCAATTTCCCTTTATTGCGCCCTGGAACAGCCTGGCTGTGACGTCTGCTGCGTCACTGTGCGACGGACTGTGGTAGGGTTGCCCAATCCTTACCAATCGCTGCACGTCCGCAGCACGTCGCAATCTGGCAATTATCGCTGACACTGTTCCAGATCCTTCGACCGAGTCCTACCAGAGCAACAAGAGCGGCAATCCTGCCCCGAACGCTGCGCTCCTGATCCCGGCGCCTCCTCCAACAAGCGGAAACCCGCTATTGCTTCCACTACTCCCCTCTGCTAGGCCCGCCCGGGGTTAATAATCGCCATTCGCAATCGCTCGCTCCAGTAATCATGGCCGGCGCGGTTTCCCCTCGGACCGACCTCCACCCTACGCCCGAAAGACGCAGCGGACTTGAGTCGCACGACTGCCCTGTTTCGCTTTTGTTGGCTAAATCCGACACATTTGACCGCCGTCCCAAGTCATCCTCCGGCATTCATAACCTGTCCGTCAACGTCTCCAAAGCCTCTCGCTATGAAGTCGACTCCAACATCCCCTACACTGCTATTCCATCCCTAGGTGGCTCTGGTGCCACGGGCTCTCCCATCGCGCCAGTTATTGTTTCGCCGGCAGAACCCTCGATTGTCGACGAGCCCAAGACCGCAATCTTGCCAAGCTTCTCAACAACTGAAACGGAATCCAGCCAGCAGCAAACACAGCAAACACAGCAGCAGCCACGCGATCTCTACCAAGGCACTGCCTCCTTCGACCTTCTCCCCCGCCAGACGCTTCTTAAAGCGCTCGCCTCGACCACCTCTGTTTCGCGTCCCAAGAAGCCCGAAGCCCTCTCGCTCAACAATATGCTATTCCCTCAAAGCAGCAACGGCGGCGCCTCCTCCGCCGCCGCCAGTCCTCAACAGCTCGTCGATGCGCTCCAAGACCTAGCCAAGAAGAGATCTACACCAAACACAGCAATCAGCAATCTCCTGTCGCCGTGCTTCTACCATCAGCGATTCGACGACGCTGTCGATTTCGAAAAAGTCCTCGACGAGATCAAGAACGACGAATCTATGTCACATTCGCGCTTGGTTCAGACTGCGACAAGCGTTCGCGAACTCTCCAAGCAGCTTCAGCGGCGCCCCGTCAAGCGCGCAGTCCGCAATGTCATGATTGTTACCAAAGCCCGGGACAACCAGCTGGTCTACCTCACCCGAGAGCTGGCAACGTGGCTTCTGCAGACGCCACGATATGGATCTGACATTGGCGTCAATGTCTACGTAGATGCCAAGCTGCGCAACTCGAAACGGTTCAACGCCGCAGGCATCATTGCTCAGGATGAGCGGTTCGGCACCATGCTCAAGTACTGGACTCCGGATCTGTGCTGGAGTCAGCCCGAGAAGTTCGATCTCGTACTCACCCTTGGAGGCGATGGCACTGTCCTCTACACCTCGTGGCTCTTCCAGCGCATCGTGCCCCCGGTTCTCTCCTTCAGCTTGGGCAGCCTTGGCTTCATGACGACCTTTGAGTTTGAGCACTACAAGAAGCATCTGAACCGTGTGATGGGCGATGACGGTATGAAGATCAACCTCCGCATGCGATTTACCTGCACGGTATGGCGAGCAGGCTCCAACGGCAACTCGGACGAGGGAGAGCAGTTCGAAGTGCTTAACGAGCTTGTCATTGACCGCGGCCCTTCGCCATACGTCTCCAACCTGGAGCTCTACGGAGACGACGAGCTCTTGACGGTCGTTCAAGCCGACGGCTGCATCTTTTCTACGCCTACCGGCTCAACAGCCTATTCCCTCTCAGCGGGTGGCTCTCTCGTCCACCCGGATATCCCCGCCATTCTCCTGACTCCCATCTGCCCTCACACTCTCTCGTTCCGACCCATGGTTCTCTCCGACACTATGGCGCTCCGGGTGGCCGTACCACGCAACTCCCGAGCCACCGCCTACTGCGCTTTCGACGGCAAGGGACGTGTGGAGCTTAAGCAGGGCGATCACGTTACCATCACTGCCTCGCAGTATCCCTTCCCTACCGTCACCCGTACCGACACGGAGTGGTTCGACAGCGTCAGTCGCACTCTGCGATGGAACGTCCGCGCGGCTGCTCAGAAGCCCTTTGACGCTTCCGGCATCTCGCCCGATGGCGAGGAGGAAGATGACGACAGCTGGGACATTGACACCGACAGCGCGTATTATGCGAGCGAAGAGGGCAGCACCGCCGCCAGCCCCGTCAGGAGACAGATGAGCATGCTGGGCATGTGATCTCGACAAGCACCTGATGATGACTTTTTCTTTTTTTACTTCTTCAAGTCGCCCTCTGGGCTTTTCATATCTCGTTGTTCAAATCACCTCATGAGCGTGTCATGCCAACTCTTTCATCTCGATTATACTATACGTATACGACAACGGCATTGGTCCTTATCACGTATACACTTTCACTGAACATATAGATTACGGATATGTTGTTGGGATCTTGCTGAATCCCATTCGTTTTGTGTACTCTGGCGTTGAGAATACTCTTGGGACTCCACTGGATAACGTCCCTCTGGTTGGATATTGTTTGTTTCTACTTCGTTGTCGTCTCGAGACTCAGTCTGAACCTTAGACTAGACAGACCATATAGCTAGACACGATCTTAGCAATGACAGCTCGAGGAAGCTTGAATTGAAATGCAAGTCAAGCATACCAAAGCAATTGAACGTCCCGTCTTGCAAATTATGTGAAGAGCAAATTTCGACGAATTTGGATAAAACAAGCATCATGTATTGCCACTGCAAATGGAACCAATCTCTTTTTCTATCCCCACCAGTAATGATCCAGCCGACCTTTGCGCCATCCAAAATGCCCATCTTATTTCAATCCCAGCTCCAGCCACACGGAACAACCCGAGATAAGAACACGAAGAGAAATACCAGAACACGAGACTCGAGACCAACCCTCTATCCGCGTAGACAAAAGTTACCAACCATATCCCTCCCTCCCCAAAAAGAAGAAGGCAACATAAATAAAATGAATAATCCGTAATAGAATCCCCGCCACCTTTTATAAAACAAAGGAGAAGAGCGAGAAGTCGTAAAGGGGGCAGGGAACAAAGTCCCGCTTCCCGGTCGTAAGAAGTAAAAAAGATTCGTGTCTTCATGAGAGACAAAGGGAAGTATCCAAATGAGCGTGTGCAGTGTTGCTTTTGTCTTTCCTTCTCCTTTCTTTTTGTTCCTTGGTCTCTCTTGGCTTGTTTTGTGTGTCCCTTACCCCTTGCATCATCTCCAAGCGCCCTGGCTCAGAGACAGCAGGCCTGCAACGCAGTCCATGTCGCCCTTCTTGCTTGGGCTGACATCACCGCACATGAAGCGGCTTACTTCATCGTCGCGTGGAGATTCCGCCTCGGCCTCCACAGCCCCAAAGTCCGAGACTCCCGTTTTCACGGACGAACTCGACCCCGATGGCATAGTGTGGGCACGCATCAGGAGCGCTGGGCTCTTTCGACCCTGCAGCGCTCGACCGATGCGCCGCGCACCCTGCGATCGACTGGGGCTGCTGGGAGGCATTTGCCGACGGCCGTCTGCAGAGGCTGCCCCGTTTCTGGGGCTCCAGTTCTCCTTGTCCGAGTCGGAGGGAGAGACGAGCATGGAGACATTCATCTTGGCATGAGAGGACTCGCGCATCTTGTCGTCGTTTGCCCAGCAAGTTTCCAGGCGGGCAACGCTGGAGGCCGTGCGGCCAAGCCTAGGCTTCTTGGACTGGCGAGAGCGCGACAGCTTTGACAGCGGCGCATTTCGCTTGACACTGCTGGGTTGCAGGATGCCGCTGGTGGAACGAAGCAAGCTGATGGCAGCAATGGCAGAGCCGCTGGACTCATGCTCGGCTTGCGCCGTCAGCTCGTCTCGAGTTTCAGAATCGGCACACAGCTCCCAAGCATGGACATCACGAGACCGGCCCTGCACCAGGCGTGGTGGAAGCGAGCTGGTCAAGGTGGAGATGGGAGGCAGCGTAACGGCAGGAAGCGCACTATGGCTACGGTGAAGGCTCCGTTGCCGATACTGGGAGAGGGATGGCAGAGTAGACGAAGGCCTCGATGGGGTTTCACGGACGGGCGAGGATTCGTTGTTGGGCACCAGCTCAGCCTTGCCTTCAAGGGAGAGGGCAAGGCGCACATGCGATCGGTATTGCCCAGACGCATTAGACGAGCAAGAGGAAGGGATGAAGGGGTCATATCTGAGAAAACAGGTCAGCAAACTGATAACGGCATAAAACTTTTGTCGCATATGGGGTCGTCTTACTTGGCCGAGTTATCACGAGAGAGGGGCGTGGCGTAGCAATTGCCCAGATTCCATCGGTTTGCCAGGTAGCCGACAGAGCCTGACACGGAGTGAGGGTGATGACCATCTTCGTGCGTTGGGTACATCTGTCGCTGCGGTGTCGCATGCGGCAGACTGCCTGCGACATAGGGCTGAGAGCCGTACCGGGGTGCAGGCGTGGCATGAATGGACTCTGCGACAGCGTGGTGAGGGTGTGCATGATGGGGGCTGCCGGGCATGTGAGACGGCGACGTAGGAACATGGCTGACAACGGCGCCAGAAGGGTCGGAGGCGGGGAACGAGGCGGGATCCAGCTCGACGACGATGCTGCGGGAGGTGATTGGGTCGGACGCGATGTTATGCATGCCGCTGAAGCGGAGAGCCGCCAGCTCCTGCGGCGACAGCGGACGGGATTTCCGCCTGTCATTCTGCCTTCGGTTCTGGAACCAGATCTAATTCGCCAAACGAACGGCCTTTGTCAGCTTGTGCCTTGCCTCTAAGCATAAAAGGGTGCATAACGTTTAATTGGTTTTTAATTAGGAGACGCGTTGACCACTTTGGATCCCGGCATGGCAGCCAAGGGTGGACGTGACCCAATTGAAGAGCACAGCGGAGAGATGGCATACCTGGACTTCTTTCTCGTTAAGAGAGACGCGGTTGACGATCTCGAGACGCGCCTGCTTATCGGGTTTGGGGTTGATAGAGTATGCCTCTTCGAGGATCAGCTTGTCCTTGGTGCTATCGAGACGGAGCAACACGTTAGCCATCTGACATGCATGCTGGGCCAATTGGAATTGAGGCCGAAAAAGGGAGTAGATTTCGGTTTTTGCAACTCCATTCAGCAGTTGTCAACCATGGAAAAAAACATACGCTGTTCGTTTTCTCTTGCCCTTGGGGTGCTTGTCTGTGGTGGGGGATGAGACGGCGGGGAGCGCGCTCTGGGCCATGGCGGGCGTGTACTCGGTGGTTCGGATGGGCGACGGCGAGCTGACAAGCCGCAGATGCTGGTGGTAGTGATGGTCGACATCTGCCATGGCTGCAGGCGGCGTGAGGGGACTGTTGGACATGGCGGTGGAGGGTGTTGCTGTGGTGGACGTCGTGGGATGTTGTTGTTGTTGTTGTTGTCGTTTCGTGTCTAAGCGGCGTCTAGAGGCATTCGGTACTTGTCTATTGTTTTGTTTACTCCGAGTAGCCGTGAGAGCTGAAGGGCAGACTGGAGAGCAAAAACGGAGGGATCCAGCAGGAAGATAAAAGCAGAAGCAAAAGCACACAATTGGTGCCCAGAACGGAGTCGAGGTGAAGGGGAGGAAGAGAAAAAACAAGACCAGGAGCCCCGGAATCGACGTGTAGCGAGCAAAGACGTGGTAAGGCAGGTGTGTTGTGGACGTGCAGGAAGGTGCAGGAGGGTGCAGGTGCAGCGCAGGTCTGCAGGAGGCGGTGGGAATGGGTTGTAGTAGGTACATAAGCCGCCAGGCTGCATCGGCGGGCGATCAGGTAGAGTACAAGGGGGGGCCCCGGCGCGCTAAGGCTTTTAGGTACCGCTACCTGCCGTGGACAGCGCATAGTACAGCAGGTTACAGCACGCACAGCACGCCACAGGCGGTCCCCCTGGGCGCGCTGGAGCACCTGTGGCCCCTGTGGCTCCGGTGGCTCCCCCGGGGAGTGGCCCAGGGGGTGTTGTTGCGGTTCTGCGCGTGGCATTCCGACCGCTGGTATCGGTACGAGCCCAAAAGAAAGGCACACATTTTAATTGAAGCCACCCCTCTAGCTCCGGGTATGATGAGAATGAATTCAATTTAATTCAGGGCTGTTTTCATATTCAGCAGGAATTGAGACCTCCAAGGTACATGCTGATTCGCGTTCTTGGTTCGTTTTGTTTCCTCTGCCATCTTTCCTCTTGTTCTGGTTTCTACTTGTTTGACCGGCCCTCAACGTAAAGCAAATCACGTCGCGCGGCTGGCGCTGGCATGTCCCAATAGGGAAACACTCCAGGTGCCTCTTAAGACGCGTTGCACGTGCAAGGGTCAAGCTGCGCTGCCCAACTCTTGTGTGTTTTGTTCTCCGCTTTCCGTGTCTGATCTGATTCTTCATCAACTTCTATTCTGGTTCTTTTCCGTAATTGCTCCTGTAGCTGAAAGCTGGCCCATTGATGACCCCTGTTGGATTGCAAAGACGCAGAGGCGAGCTCCATCTTCTTCAGCAACATAGCCGTAGAATCAATCATGTCAAATTAAATCAAACCAAACAAAGCCGAGACCGAAAAGAGTGCAGACAACGGAATGGAAACAAGTACTACTGCTTGTAACAAGGACAAGGACCGGGATGGGGCTGGCCAACAAACGCATGAGAGGCGTACAACTACGATACACGATACCTTGCTGCTGAGTGCTTGCATGCGGTCCCGCTCACAGCTAAGCATCTCTCCCTCGTCAAGCCTCCCGCCCACTCCCACCTCACCCACGCTGCTTTGATTGCTGCCACCACACACGAGCACTATCGAGTCCGAACCGCTATTTTAGTGTCATGCTAGTACTAGTCGTAGGTACCTAGTGGTTGTAAGAGTAGGAGTACAACTACAAAGTCTCATTGAACCGTTTGTTTACTTTTGGCCGCATTGGGCTCACCGCAGATAAACACGGACACACCACAACCCATCACGACTCAACACCACAGCATGAACAAAAAAACGTCTCAAACCACCAGCCATTGTCGCTCCGACAATGCCAGCAAACTGCTCTAAACCACACGACTGCTCACAACCGACGAGTGCCTATTCTTAGCAATTCCCAGTCTATCACATCACACCATGCTATACGTCTCATATCATCCATCAGACAGCACAACATGCTGAACAAGAATACACAGCTCGAGTCGCACACATTCTGCAAAGTACGCCCAGATGGAGACCGCCATGCAAGCACTCCAACGTGTCTCCCTCAACCTCCCATGCCGCTGCTGCATCCGCTTTACGGACAACCAAAAGGGCCTTCCATGTCGCCCGGTGGATCGTCTTTAGCGCCCAGCCCCCCCTGTTTTTGGGAGCCCTGCCACGTTGTGCGTTGTCCGAAGGGGACACAGCAAGACAAAGCAAGACTGCAGCTGTTCGATGGCCTTGTTGGTGGTGAGATGCCAAGTACGACTATGTACGTGAACTGGTCACGGTCACGCATACGTTGAAGACTCTTGCTGCATCCAGCCAAACAGACTTCAAGTCGGCATGCTCAGAATCAGCCTGACTGCATCAAGGGTCTCTCTATAGACACCCAACGCCTTGACAACTCTCTTCCTCTCTCTCTCTCTCTCTCTTTCTCTCCGTCTCCCTCTCTCCACATCCAATAGGAAGACGTCGACTCGGAGCTTCCATTCATCCTAGACCTCTTGACCGCCTTCAAGATGCATACAGGCAAGTGTCCCTACAAGGACTAACGCAGTATCATCCTGCATCGCTGCACATGTACTCGCACACATTCGGCGTACACTGAAGCTGTGCCATTGGCCCCATCATGGGCTCGGCCGACTCGTGCCAGCCTCTTCAGCGGACGAAGCAGACGTGCCCAATGCTACTTGTATGCGCTGGCCTCGGCAGACTCGTCCAAGCCCAAAGGCCCTATGTACGATTAATTGAATGCCTTTCCGCCTTTTTGGCTTGTCTGCTGTCTCTTGCTTGGGCCTCACCTGACACGCCCCTCTCTCTTCACTTGGGTGTCTACTCTCACAGGGCGAGTTATGATGGACAGAGTCTCGTAAGGAAGAGAGAGAAGTACACTCTCTTGAAGCTCAACACACTACAGTTGTATACCCGCCAATATCCTCACTATCACTCTTCCTCGAGCAAGACAGCTTACGAGTACTATCTCTCCAGTGTCCCCCATACCCACCTACCTACCGACCCAGTTCCGTCCGTACATCGACATGTATGCACTGCAAACTCAACTTACATGACCAAACTCGGTTCCCTTGCCGCCCCTTGTCCGGGTTCCTATTTTCCACCTGACAATTCCCAATGTGCTCCCACCAACCTGCAAGTACAAGCAACATCCACATCAACACGTCGTACGTGTCAAAGCCCCGTCCGACAAAGTGTACGTACATGCGTCCTGCATCTTCCTCCAGCCACAGCTATTCTGCTTCTTGCTCTCTCTCACCGCAGTTGAAGAGTAATACCCTTGTCGAAAGAAACAACGTCCACTTTCCCCGAGCCCGCTACAGACTGTTACTCGCATGCCCAACCCGTTCTTTGCTTGCTTCGGCTGCTTTTCTTCATCTCTTTTCGGCCATGATTCTGGTTCTTCGGTGCAGTAGACTGTTGAACTTCTCAATCTGCATCATCCTCCTGCTTACATATTGGTATCCTGCTTGAAGTACATACTTTGGGTTGTTAAAGGCATCGTTATGCTCGAATTATGCCATAAGGGCCTTCCCGCCTTGTTCACTTGCGTAGTCCGGCTTGATTCCTTCAAAGGCTAGGAAAGCAGCCCATTATCAACGCATCAACACCCTCCAGGCATACGTATAGGGGTGCAGCATATCAAGTACGAAGTCTCCAAGTTCAGCCAAGACAAGGCGAATGGCATAAAGACAAGGCGAATGGCATAACGACAAGGCGAATGGCATAACGACAAGGGGCTGTCCATGTAGGATCACTGCTCGTCAGTTCACTATGGAGTCCTACGGAGCTCCTCCGACATGAATGCGTTGTCAGATATGCATTCCACCCAAGAGTCCAGATGTCTCGCTGTCCGCCATGATCCAAACCGGCCCCCGAACTGGTAATCCAGCTTCAATGAGCTCTCAACTTGGCTAAATGTTCAAGTGTCTTTTGTTCGCCAGCTCTTCAGTAACCCTCAAGTTGTTTCAATCGTAGCTATAGCACTATTATACATACTTAGTAGGTAAGTTGGAGTAGGATAGACAGGCATGGGCATTAGTGATTCAATGTAAAAAAGGATGACAACTCCCCAAAGATTACATACCCTTTACCACTACTAGGCTAGAAACAAAACGTCTGGACTTCCAGAACACAAACGTCCCCTTGAGCTTTGATAGCTGTTCACATCATATGCATGCTAAGCTTTGAGCTGGCGAGCCACACCTGTTGCCATATGGTGGGCAAGGTGACCTTGTTAGCCCAGGTGTGACTGGCCGGATGGGCTGTTTCTTGCAGATCTGATGGCTTTACGCAGGTGATATATGCTTGTCTCTTGTCGCTTTTGGGCTACTCCCTGTAGGTGAGATTTCTGCGAAGATCACAAATGCCCGAGTCGGTATCAAATCTCCAGATAACGTCTGCAGTATGTCTACATAATGTTGCATCAGCATTAGTTGCCATTTCTTCACGCTTGATAGTTCACTGCACCTTTATAGTACATCTCATAACTTGGAAGGGTCTGCACATCTCGTGGCAGAGGCCAAATGAACGCAGGTATGGTGGTACGAAAAAGGTGTCTTTAATATGAAAAAAGTCTAGCTAGGTTAGGTTTTGCCACAGCTCCCTGCGGCGACGCCCCAAATAATCTACCACCGACGAGGTATCAAGGTCATGTCCTTGCCCTCTCCTACCGAGCTCCCGTAAGCTCGGATATCTCCTTTCCTTTATCATAAACGGTCATTCCAGCTGCCGATGGCTTCTCTCCTCGTAATCCGGGATATCCCAGCATCATCAAACAAAGCACTTTTCGCCGCCGTCGAATCGTTTACAGATCGTCGTCAGACAGCTCACCGGGCAGCGGCAGAGCGGCGGCATCGTCCATCTCCTTCTTGTACTGGGCCAGGAGGGCCTCGTCAACCTGGGCGGTGGGAGGAGCCAAGGCAGGGGCGGCAACGAACTCCTACAACAGCCAGTCAGCGCAATGTTACAGGACACATCAGGTTTGGCTCGGAGTGGGAGTACTAACCAGAGCGGGGTTGCCAACGAGCTTGCGGGCCAGCCACAGGAAAGGCTTCTCGAAGTTGTAGTTGGACTTGGCGGAGATGTCGTAGTACTGGAGGTTCTTCTTTCGGTGGAAGGTGATGGTCTTGGCCTTGACCTTTCGCTCCTTGACGTCGACCTTGTTGCCGCAGAGGACGATGGGGATGTTCTCGCAAACGCGGACAAGATCACCTGTATGCCATGTGTTTAGTAACGCCACTCGTATGAAATGGGTAAAGCGTGCAACTTACGATGCCAGTTGGGGACGTTCTTGTAAGTGATACGGGATGTCACATCGAACATGATGATACCGCACTGGCCGTTGATGTAGTAACCATCACGGAGACCACCGAACTTCTCCTGACCGGCGGTATCCCACACGTCGAACTGGATCTGACCGTAGTTCTGGCAGCAAGTCAGTATGCCGAGCGCGTCATCAATAGCGGGCGGTGTGTATCAAGACTCACGGTGGTGAAGCCCAGGGGGTGAACCTCGACACCGAGGGTGGCCATGTACTTCTTCTCGAATTCACCAGTCAAGTGGCGCTTGACGAAGGTGGTCTATTGCATCAAGGATGTGTCAGCGAGAGGTCGACGTCGACGCGAAGGCATATATCGCCAGAGGGGAGGTGAGAAAAAATCATCGTTCGCCACGTCAGGCGGGAGCGTCGTCGTCTTCGAAGCCGATCCCGTTTGCATGCAGCGCCGATTGATATCCAGCGACCAAGGAATCACACACCTTGCCGGTACCACCGTCGCCGACAAGCACAAGCTTGAAAGTAGGAGTCTGCTGTTGCTCAGCCATTCTGACGGCTCGAGGTGATTAGCGACGAGCGTGAGGTGATGTAAACAGGCGGGGTCCTGCGAGATGGCGTTAGTCTGGCTGATTTCGAATCCTGAGCCCAAGCAACGGCGTGGCTGGTGGTGCATATGAACCTGTAGCAGCAGGCAGCTCGCAGCGAGGAACAGAAGAGGGATTCTGCAAGAGACGACTGGAGGCGGCCAGCACGAGACAGGAGCAATAGGTCGGGCACGGCACATACCTTGTGGATTTTTGGACGCGAGGGTGTGGACGTCGAAAAGTTGCTCCGGACGGTCTTTGACCTGCTGAGTTCTTTTGAAGGCGGCGGGGAATCTGGACTGGAGACAAGGGAGCAAAAGGCAAGCCTCTCATCATCAAGCGAAAAATTCAGTCGCCAGGGGTGGGCTGCCCGCACGTGACATCACCGCCCTCGACATCACCGCCCTCGTCTCCGCTACCTGCCCGCGACCTGAGTCGAGCGCGCCGCCCTGCCTAGTTCTGCGCGTCTGTGCCCAGAGCCGGAGGTCCTGCCAAGTACCGCGCCAGCCGGGGAGGCGAGAATGACGGGCAGTAAAACGGACGTGAAGCTCGTTGCAGGGCAGCTTGCGCTTATACCGCCTGCCCGTTTCGGCTCTGCATGGCCAGCTGGGCCCATCCTCTCTTCTGGCTTCTTCTCCGTCCTTCGTAGCGCAAACCTGCTTTTGTCTGCTCCGGGCAGAAGATGTGTTTGTACCTATGCAGAGCTGCTGCAAGCGCCGAGGTGCAATGTCTCAGCCCAACGAATGTGCGGTGTACGAAATGCTACGGCCAGGAAGCGTGTTGCTACCTGATGTATGAGGTAGACACAAAGTAGATACATTGTTACTTCATTCAGAGTTCGTTGATAAAACAACGTGGAGGGAGCGTTTGCTCCAAAATGTCTCAATTTCATAAGAAGCACGAATATACTGTACTACTACTACCGTATAGTGTTCTTATGCCACGTGCCGATGAAGCTTTGAATAGGTACCTGAACGAAGATGCAATCCTATCACCTTGAGATTGCCTACAGATGGGTATCTTACTGAGATCGCATTCTGATCACCTAAAAGGCTGTAGCTGCATGATATGACGTCTTTACCCATAGTCCCATCTTGACCACGGGTCGAGGCTTCAGGAAGCCACTGCGTGCAGGGTAAGACTGCCATCGTAGCACTACTAAGTAGATACTTACTATAACATGGCTCGACATCCTTCTCACGATCCCTTCGTTTAGGTCTTTTCAGCTGTCCGGCTTCCAGATTTCAGGTTCCGACACGATGCCATGACGCAACCGTCCTCGGCGTTGCCGCGGCTCTGCCATCGCCTGCCTGATGCCCAACTCAACCCACTCGACATGCCGTGCTCATTCTCAAGCTCAAGATGCCGTGGGCTGATACACCGTCTTCTGCCTTTGATGACGCCGGACAGGTGCCTAAACGCTCGATGAAACACAACAGGACCACGATTCGTCAGCGTGCACTCGGCGTTATCTGGCGGCATTTCCCTGAGGCGTGACCCAACTGCCCATCACAGCTCTGCCGAGTGGCACAATTCTTCGATAGTGACAACGGACTATAGAGGCAAGATGTGGCAGCCCAGCATTCCTCTTCCGCCCCAGTCTTTCCTGGGGACCAGAGTTAATCTCAGCTCCTGCCGACGAGCAACTCCATCAGGTCGAGATACTCGGATGAAAATGTTTCGCTATGCGCCATTGTTAGAAACAAGCAAGTGGGTCAGGGACGACGTGAGACATACCCCTTCGTTACCCATAACACACTCTGCCACCTTCTTGAGACCGTCATGATTCGATCGGTTAACGTAGCCAAAGTTGCGAATCTCATCGCCAGCTTGTAAGCCGGCCTGTTCAGCCGGGCTGCCTGCTGCCACAGTGTTGACCTTTGCAAACGGCTCATCGAGCTGCTCGGTGTGAGAGTCCGGCAAGATACGGAGATCTTCTCCATTTGTGCTTGGAGCTTCATCCCCGTCCTGGACGTTTGCGAAGTGATCGTGGAGATACTTTTCTATGTTCGTCATGAGCTCTTTGTAGTCATTGCGCAAGCGAATGATTCGCGCTCTTGTCGTGCGGACTGCCGGCATATGGTTAGACTTCATTCATGAATCACGCAGTTTCCATGATCTTGTATACTTTGAGCAACGTCGAGATCAGCTCGGGGAAAGCCGTCTCTGGTCAAGAGCGGCGTTTGCATATCAACGCCATGCTAGTATGAGATTAATATTGTATGCAGTTGTGATTCGTATCAGGATAGGCGCGTTCGTACCGAATCCAGCACGCTTCCCAGGGCTTTCAGTTCTGCCTCCATATCGTCCTTCTTCCGCTGGAGCTCCGCAAAGCTCAGCTTGGCCGTGTCGCCGTTCCTCTGGCTGAGATTCGACGTCGGCCCTGAGGGCACAGTTGGTGCGTGAAGAGTGTCCATATTGACAGCTGCCACGCAGGAGGGAGTTTCGAGATGAGAATAGAGGGAAGAAAGATTGAAGCTCAACGGCGATGGCTTTACTCAGCTGGGCGAGATTCGAGCTATGGCCCAGGCGGGCGTCATCACCAACAGCGACCGTCCCGGGGCCTTTTTTGCGGGGTCCAGGAACGGCAGAGGCCTACGCACTCGCTGAAGGCGCCCGACCGGTTCGAGGGGACTTCGAGGGGACTTGTAAGCTACCCGGAGGAGTTGTGCGCAGCTGCTGAAAACTGCTGCAAGAGAGCAGAGCTTGCCCGACTTGGGAGCCTAGCGGCACTTGACAAGCTTGTACTGGACAGGTACTGCTTCAAGCACCGCCTTTTACTGGTCCGTGCGCATTTCTCACCTCCTCCGGCTCTTTTCCCAACTGAGAACCGGCAAGCACAGACGTCACACTGCTAACATAATCCTCCCCGGCTCTTCATTCTGCCAACTTCGCTTCTCTCGTTGACGCGTGCCCGTGAGCTTTTTGTCCCTTCTCCCTTTCAATTCTCGTGACAGAGGCCGCAATGGCATCCGCAGGAGATGCCCGACTTCTCAAGTCGACCAAGTTTCCTCCCGAGTTCAGCCAAAAGGTTGACATGCAAAAGGTCAACCTGCAGGTCATAAAAAAGTTTGTCACCGGCCCCCGACAAGCCTTATCGCGGGTCCCCCGAATTGTAGTACTGACGCCCAACCTCACAGATGGATTGCCAACAGAATATCAGAGATCCTGGGCAATGAAGACGACGTCGTAATTGAGCTGTGCTTCAATCTGATTGACGGACCTAGATATGTACGCTTCAATCTTTCTTCTGTTGCCCCGACTCCATCGATTATCCATACTGACTGTCCGGACACCAGCCCGACATCAAATCGCTACAAATACAACTTACCGGATTTCTAGACAAGGATACCGGCCCGTTCTGCAAGGAGCTCTGGAAGCTGCTGTTGAGCGCACAAGGCAACCCTCAAGGCGTGCCCAAAGAGCTACTGGAAGCCAAGAAGCTTGAGCTTATGCAGGAAAAAGTTCGTACCTCGTCAACCTTTGGAGGAACAACTCCGCTTGGTCCCTTGTTCTGACAGTTCTACTAGATCGAAGCCGACAGAGCCGCTGAGAATGCACGAAAACGTCGCGACGACTTTGACCGTCGGGACCGGGAAGTTGGCGAACTAAAAGATCGAGATCGTCGAGATCGAGCAAACGATAGAGGTGATCGATTTGCACGCCGTGGGGATCGGGCCTCCGAAGGCCGTGGAAGAGGAGGTCATGGCTGGGGTGGGAACAGATCACGTTCGCCCGAGCCTCGGCACCGCGCTTCCGGTGACTCGTATAGGCGGGACAGCTATGTCCCGAGGGCTCGAGGCGGCCGGGGTCGCGACCGTGGCTGGCAGCGGCGACGGAGTCGCTCACCGTCCGAGTCAGCGTCAGACCGATCCCGCTCTCGAAGCAGCAGTTCGTCCCGCAGTGATCGGAGCTCTCGAAGCCCTCCACGCCGCAAAGGACAGTCAGCCCGATATAGAGACTCTAGGAAGAGATCTAGGTCTCCTCGCGGTGATGCCTACCGACCGAGGCGGCATTCACGCAACGGAAGGGACCGCCGAGATGCTCGACGCCGACGTTCACAATCCTCGGAACGCGTCTCACCTCCACCAAAGCGGAGACGGCAATCTGTCTCTCGAAGTCGGTCAGGAGAGCGCAGAAGACGTTATTCAACCTCGCCATCGTCCCGTTCGCGGAGCTCCTCGGGATCTCGCAGCCGCAGCCGCAGCCGCAGCCGTGATCGATCCGCTGATAGCCTTGGGTCAGGTTCTCCCCCACGACGCCCACATGGTCGCCAACGGCGTGATAGTCGCCACCATGAAGAAGATGAAGCCTTAGCAAAGGGCAAGGATTCTGACAGAAAGAGACGCAATAGCTCCTCTGCGCCCTCGTCTCCATCAAACCGTGGCAAATCGGCTGATATTTTGGAAGATGAACCGCGTGCTCCGAACTCTTAGCTATGCTACTTGGCTATCGTCGACCAAGAGGTGTGGTAAGCCCCTGGCCTGAGGGTGGAAAGAGTGGCCACTAGAACTTCTCGCTGACTTTGGCTGAATGGTGCTTGATGAGGCGTAAGGTCACCGCCGCACCAGCATACTTGCTAGCGAGCATTTGCACTATGGGATAAGCAGACGAGAACCTCTGATATAGGCGCCCACATCAATAACTGAGGCTAACTGCTGTTGAATCTCGTCTCTAGGAGAAGTATGTATTGGAAAGCAAAGAAGAAAGCGCATCATCCTTACTGTGAAGAACCGAGACCAACTGAACGGCATCAATGCAATATGCTAAGGCTACCACATCCTATAGTTGCTAATTTCTGCAATTACTGCTCACGCTATGCTTGAATCAATAGAAATAGGTAGAAATGGAATGGCGTTAAGAGCGTATACCTGCTCGGTATTGAATAGTCTCTTAGTGCTTGAACAGGATGATCTGAGATTTGGTGAACTGCTGCTCTTGTGCATCTGCTTAACATGTGCTGCGACTTTTTAGGCTTAGCGCCTTTGGTTTCGATCATGCCCCCCAGCCCGTTTCAGGTTAGGACCCGGTACCTACCAACACGATCAGAGCCGTCGCATGAAAACACCAAAGCTGCATCATCAAGAACACCAGGCGCGACTTCGGTTCCATCCGCCAACTTGACGTCGGCATCACCATCGTATCGATAACCGTCCGAGGCAAAAGCGCTGGCGCATGGCGGACAAGAAGCAAGCAACCACATCCCGACCGAGCGAGGCGCCGCCCACCATGGCGGAATACAAGAAGGCGCAGGCGCGCGTGCGAGACTTGGTCGACCGGCGCAGGCAGCTGGAGCGCCGTCTGGTGAGTTTTATCCCCCTATGTGGCGTGCTTTATGGCGCTCTTTTTGGTTTATTCTCGCCGTGGGTTATGATGCGGAGGGGCTAAACGATGGGGATTGCGCATAGGCTGCGATGGAGGAGAGCATCATCCAGAAGGAATCCGCGTACCTCGACAGCACGCCCAACGGCAACATCATCACGGGCTTCGACAACTACATGAAGGGCACGAGTGGAGCGGCTGCCCAGCGGCGCAAGACGGGTCCCGCCGAGCAGAACCGCGTCTTCTCGCGCTCGTCGATATCATACCGACCGAATAATGGGGTAAGTTTTGGGACTGAGCAAAACGCAAAGTTTCTGGCTATCGGGAGGGGGGGACTCTTCTTATGAGATACTCGGGCGCAGTTTTCTGACATTTTCGTGCTTCGTTTGTCAGGACTCTTCGACTCCGGGATCAGTAGGTTCGACGCCTGCGCCGACGCCGCTTTCGACGACTTTCCGGGATAGCGGATCGAGTGGTCCAACGCCGACGTCGGCGGGCGGGAGCAAGGCGAGCAAGACGAAGAAGAGGGACACGGAAGATAGTGAGAATGACGCGCAGACGAACAAGAAACGGACGAATTTTGGGGCATCAAGGAAGTAAGGATGGGGAAGTTTTGGTAATTGAGATTATTCAACTGGGACAAGGGTCTTTTTTCTTTCTTTGCTGCGGCACTGTAGCCGCGAGAGGAGAGAGTGAAGCGACACATGAAAGGCGTTCCTATGAGGGTCTGGGATTTTAGGTAGGGATACAACATACGGCGTTAGGGCGTCGAGCAATTTGGCAGGAGACTTTGTTTCAGGAGAGATGGAAAGATGGCGGCAATATACCGGAAACATAACGAAGACTGGGCAATGTTCCGCCCAAATACTTACTACTTTGGTACTCTTTGCAAAAATGTATCTCCTAATGTCTTATTGAGAGACATAGTTGCATAGGTAGGTAGTTGCTGTGCTTGGTCGGTGACGGCAACCCATCCTATGGTGGCTCTTCCAACAGGCGTCGAGGGGGAGAAATAACATCACATTCTCTAGTATCTATCTAGTGGACGATCCTGGATCGCGGGCCTGCAGGTTGATAAGTGACAGCACAGCACCGTAGTAGGGGGAGCGAAGTCGAACTTCTAGAATGATAGCTCGGCAGGTTGGCACGTCCTTGAGTAAGGTAGGTAAGGTAATGAACGATCTGTAGGTCCGAAGTCGATGCTGGTCAATCGTCTAAGAAGAGTCAATACTAGTACGCTGCCAGCGGCCTACAAGTAGTAGTATGACCTTCATAAAGTGATGTGGAAATATCTAATAGAGGAGCCAGTTAGCAACATACTTGAATGATTGCCATCTTCTTCACTAGTGATATTGAAAGAGAGTTGTAGGATTGAACTGGGCCTACCGCTGAGTTTCCAGAGTGATGACATGTAAAACCCCCCAGAGTCTCAAGCCGTGCTACAAAAAGTCCCTGTCAGCTCACCATATTGTTGCATATCGAGAAGAGCTGAACTACCTACCTGTAAGACTCTGGGAAAGGTTCCCCGACAGTGGAACTCTCAGCTACCTTAGTACTCGCTAGTAGTACTACAGTCGGGTACTACTACACGTAAAGAGAATGCGGGGTTACAGTGAGGGGTCGCTTTCCTCTGGGGGGCTGTTGGTGGGCTTTAGCCATTGGGGCTGCTCGCATGATGTGACGGATAGGCATTGAATCAATTAGACGACAGCGCGCCAGTGATTGCACCTTGAGGGACACGGTCCGGGAGGCGGCATCTTTGACACCCTTTTAGGATTCTCTTTTCATTATTTCTCTACTATTTTCTTACCATCTGCCGTCGATGAGCAGCCCTTGATGATGACCGTCACGGCCCAGAAATTCACACCAGAGGTTCTCCTCGCGGCGCCGCGGCGCTCCCCGGGCGTGCCCAATGCCACGGGCGAGCTGGTCCTGTACACGGTGAGTTGGATCGGCTTGACAATCTGATGGAGATCTGGCTGTATTGAATCACGATGGTCCAATTGAAGTGGAGGCAGCTGGCTGACGCTCCTCTGCCCAGGTCTCGACATACTCCTTCGACTCCCACTCCAAGACGTCGCAGATCCGCGTCCTCAACATCAATGAAGGAACATCGCATCTCGTCTCCGAAGACGCCGCGGCCAGCGAACCGATCTGGATCGCCGAGCAGGAGATTGCCTATGTCAAGAGCCTCGACCACGGTGCTTCGGCCCTGGTGGCGCAGCATGTCTTGAATCCAAAAGAGTAAGTTGATCTTGATTTCTTGTTGTGAGACCGGATTGTGATGGGTCTCTGCACAGTACTAACTAGCTGCAATCCAAAGGTCAAACACCATCCAGCGCTTCGGCGGCAGCATCAACAGCCTCAAGGCCAAGCCGCTGTCCGCAGACAAGGTGGCCTTCTGCTGCGCTGCTCTGACGACTCCCGATGGACGCATGTACAGCCCGGCTGCGGAACCAAAGACTTACACGTCGGCCAAGATCTACACGTCCCTCTTTGCACGGCACTGGGACTCCTGGAACACTGAGAACAAGAACTCGCTCTGGTACGGCCAACTCGAGAAGGCCGACGGCAAGTGGACGCTTGGGAACTCGGAGCTCACCAACCTCCTGGCCGGCACGCGGCTTCATTCTCCCGTGCCCCCCTTTGGAGGCACCGGTGATTTTGACGTATCCTCGACCGGCATTGTCTTCGTTGCAAAGGATCCGGACCTGAACCCTGCGAGAACGACCAAGTCTGACCTCTACTTTGTTCCGCTGCATTCATACCTGGACAAGCCGACCTTCCCCCAGATCGTCAAGACGGGGACGTTGCAAGGCTATTCGCTCTCTCCCGTCTTTTCGAGTGATGGAAAACAGGTAGCTTTTCTACGCATGAAATCACAGCAATACGAGGCCGACAAGACGAGACTCTTGCTGATCCCAGACGTCACCGACTTGAGCAACGTTCAAGAGTTTTACGCGACGGAGGATGGCAAGGGCGGCTGGGACTTTAAGCCCGATTGGCTCATCTGGAGCCATGACGACAAGGAGCTGTATGTTGCGGCCGAGAAGCACGCTCGAGTCGTCCTCTGGAAACTGCCGTCATCGCCATTGGAGGCCAAGGCACTCCCCACTCCTATCCACGACGACGGCTCCGTGGCCGAGGCAAGGGTCCTCGGAAACGGCTCGTCTCTGTTGATCACGACAAGATCGCGGGTCGAAAGCTCCAACTACTCCATCCTAGATCCTGCCACCAAATCCATCACCGTCATCTCGTCCAGTTCAAAGCAAGGTAAGACCTTTTCTTTGAACAAGTCGCAGTGCCAAGAGATTTGGTTCCCCGGTGCCAAGGGCTACCGCATCCACGCGCTGGTGACCCTGCCCTCGACATTCGACTCGTCCAAGAAGTATCCTTTGGCCTTCTTCATTCATGGTGGACCTCAGGGAGCTTGGGGAGACGACTGGAGCACTCGCTGGAACCCGGCCGTCTTTGCTGAGCAAGGCTATGTGGTGGTGGCCCCCAATCCAACTGGCAGCACGGGCTATGGCCAAGACCACACCGATGCCATCCGGAACAACTGGGGAGGTGACCCTTACAGCGACCTGGTCAAGTGCTTTGAGTACTTGGAGAGACACGTGAGCTACGTTGACACGACCAGAGCAGTAGCTCTCGGCGCGTCTTATGGCGGCTACATGATCAGTAAGTCTATCCCAAGCATGTAGGTGCGTGAGAAGATTTGCTCTAACTGGTTACCAGATTGGATCCAGGGCCATGACCTCGGACGGAAGTTCAAGGCATTGGTGTGCCACGATGGCGTCTTCTCGACCTTGAACCAGTGGTCCACAGAGGAGCTCTTCTTCCCGGAGCACGACTTTGGCGGCGCCCTCTGGGAGAACAGAGAGGGCTACGAGAAGTGGGATCCAGCAAAGCACGTTGGAAACTGGGCCACGCCGCAACTGGTAAGCTGGCATCGGTAGCACTTGACGAACTTTCCAGAGGAGCTTGGCTGAACTGTTCGGGCTTACAGGTCATTCATAACGAGCTCGACTATCGTCTGCCCATCTCAGAGGGTCTGGCCATGTTCAACGTTCTGCAGGCTCGCGGCGTGCCGAGCAAGTTTCTCATGTTCCCGGATGAGCATCACGTAAGTCATGAGGACCGGTACCATGGCAAGAGAATGAGGGCATACATGCTAACAGCGTCGAACACAGTGGGTGCTCAAGCCGGAGAATTCTCTCGTCTGGCACAGGGAGGTGTTGGACTGGATCAACAAGTACAGTGGGATCTCTGAACAAAACTAAGTAGATTCCACTCTGTATTCGCTATTCTGGTTGGTTTATTGTATGTTGACCCTCGCATGTTGAGTTTGGCGCATGTATGATAAATGCTTGTGGAACGTGTGAAGCATCAGGCGGCTTTTTTGCGTTTTCTTTCTTTCTTTTTTTTACTTGTGCGTAGCAATTGCATTCTGGCAATGGTTGGACCTTTTGACTTGTTCAAAATAGCAATGCTCATTCAATTCACCAGGTCTGTGAGGAGTGATCGAGAGATGAAGGGGAGCAGATGTGACTCAAGCCTTCTCTTCTCAATCGGACCACATACAGTGTCAAATCCACTTGATACTTTGTAACACTGTGCGGATTTCTCTAGCTACTATTGGAGCTGGTCTGAATCTCAATTCACCTGCGAGACTGAATCTAGCTTCACTTTTGACAAGCTCTACCCGGCAGACGACAAGACGGCTGTCTCAACCTCTGCGAAAAGCGCTGCTCTCCCTTCGCCTCGCACCTCGAAACGGAACCTGCGCACGGCATACAATCACAGGCGAACATGCGCTGTGCGAGAAATCCAGTGCGACAGAGCCGATGACGTCCTGCAGAGCACATGCGACAAGCTGAACGATCCTTGTAGCGCCTCTCGCAGCACAAATTGGACGGCTGTTGCTTTTCTTTCCCCTTCTTCTTCTTCTCTTCTTCTCTTCTCTATTTTCTTTTGCTCAGCCATACTACTCCGTCTTTCATCAAACAGCCCGCCATGGCTCGCCCGCCCTCCATGTTCCACGCCTTCCTCCGGCCCTCGATCCTCCAGATCCTCCGCGCGACGGGCTACCACAGCACGCGCCCGGCGGTGCTCGACACGCTGACGGACATTGCGGCGCGGTACCTGACGCTGCTGTGCGAGAAGACGGCGGGCAACGCGGCCAACAACCACGGCGACGCGGGCGACTACGACGTGGTGGACGTGCGGATGGCGCTGCAGGAGGTCGGCGCCCTGCTGCCGGACCAGGCGTGGCGGCGCGAGGAGGACATGCGGGGCGTCGAGGAGTTTATCGGCTGGTTCACGGGCCCGCGCATGAAGGAGATGATGGAGATGGGGAGCGGCGATACGGAGAGCGATGCTACGGATTATTTGGCGGGTGAGTTTCGCGCGCTCTTATGCATCTTTTTGATTTCCTTTCTAGTGATGATCTCTCTTCTTTTTTTTTCTTTTTTTTGGCCCTGGTATGGTTGACTAATGTTCTTTTGCTTAGCCCTCAAAAAGAAGCACAGCAAGACTGGTGACGATGCAAAGTGGCAAGGCACCATCTTTGGCAAATCGACCGACAGCAACGAAATCCTCGTCGAAGGCGGGCCCATAACGAGCATCAGCGAATGGATATCCCAACGAGCGCCGGAACCAGCACATCCGCCGCGAGAAACGACAGAGCAGCATGAAGAGCAGGAAGAGCAGCAGCAGCAGGAGGAGGCAGAGAAGGACGGAGATGGCAAGCCTGAAGCCACAGGGCCAGGGAGGTCCCCTAGCTCGGGCCTCAGCTCGGTGGGAGACAGGCTGGGTGGCGATGATGCCGCCGCCGAGGACATGGATCTCTCCTAGAAGGCTGGGTGTGATGCCTCGGTGCCGGCAGAAGAAGAAGGAGGAGGAGAAGGAGCTGCGGCTGCTGCGCCGCGTGTGAGGCGTTCCAAGAAGAAGAGGGGCCGTCCGAGAAAGACGGGCCATCGTCGTTAGTCGCCTTAGAGGAGGGACATGAGGGAGAGAGGGGGCTGTTCTTCCCCTTTTCTTTTTATTTTCTATTGCATAGCGTTGGAGTTTGGGATGGTTAGGAGAGGGAGAGGGCTCTGTGTAGTCGGTTTAATGGACTGGCAAAATGGGTTTTCTTCGTTGTCTCCCCCTTCTTCTGCCTCTCTTCCTTATTATTAGAAGGAAGCAATATAGAGCTAAAGAGTAGGTTTCTTTCTATGTGAGATGAGCGCAGAGATGCCCTTGCAGTTGTGCTATGATACAATTTTCAGCTACTGGTGAAACCGGATCCCAGTGAATTCGAGCCTCTCCCCTGTTCCTTTGAACATTGATTCCATCCCATCCAAATCATTTGGCGTCATATCTCTAGTATACAATCTATTCATTCCATGAAAATTCACAACACATGCACCTATTGTCTTGCCCCCCCCCGCCCCCAGCTCATACACCCCCATCTGCCTCGCCACCTCGACAAACACCCTCCTCTTCTCCGCCTCGCTGCCCCCCTCGGGCCAGAACCTCTTCTGCAGAAGCGCGTACAGCGCCTCCCCGCGCCTCCCCTCGCCCTCGAGCTTCGCCGGGTCGAAGCCCGCCCACGCGAGCAGCTCCCGGTCGATCCTGGTCTTGGCCACCGTCAGCCGGCGGCGCTGCGAGGGCGTGTCCCAGGCCAGCTTCGTCGTGCCCATGACCATTTCCAGGACGAGCGTCTCGGGCGGCAGGAACCCGAACACCTCCTTCAGGGCGGTCACGGCGACGAGGAGGCCCGCGTTGTCGCGGAGGCGGCGGAAGGTGTGCAGCATCTTGCGGGCGAGCTGCCCGTCGATGCTGCCGCCGCCGGCGTCGGACTGGAGGAAGACGTCCTTGTGCTTGACGGTTTCCTTGAACATGGCGCGCGTGGCCTCGGTTTCCTTTGCGAGGGTTTCCGTGTCGCGGATCTGGTAGCGGTTCACGCCCAGGGTCTTCCAGAGCGCGCTGAATGTGTACGGGTCGGGGACGACCCTGCTGCCCTCCACGAGGGAGTGATAGAGGGCCACTGCCTCTTGCGGTTGTCCTTCTTGGATGAGAGATTCGATGAGCTGGTTCATCATGAAGGCGTCGGGGCTGATCTCTGCCGCGCGGAAGGCGTCCCACAGCTCCTGCAGGCGGCCGTGAAGACCTCGCTGGCGGTAGTTCTCGGCAAGGAGCCAGAACGTCTCACTGGTAGCCCGCGGCGGATCCGTCGGGCTGCTGCTGCTGCTGCTCTGTGTCGAGGGCGTAGAGCCGTCATCGGGGCTCTCGCCGCCGCTGGACTTTCGGCGGGCCACGAACTTGAGTCTCGACTCGATCAGCTCCCAGCCGAGGGCGTCGGCCTTTTCGAGGTCGTCGGCGCCGCCCGACCGCTGCCATGCTCCAATAAGGCCGTTCAGGTGTATCGGCGCCGCCTCCACACCCTTTTCTCGCATGAATTTGACGACGCTGAAAGCGCCGTTCAGGTCCCCAGCGCCAATCAGTCGCTTCAGCCACTTGCCCAGGAAGAACTTGTTGGCAACAACCGACGGCAGGAATCTTTGCCTGGCCAGGTCGATGCGCCCCTCGCTCATCATGTCGACGAAGGCGTACAGGGCATTCTCCATGTAATTGGCAGTCAGGAAATACGAAATCACCTGGTCGTAGTCGGTGAGGGTCATGTCCTTGCCCAGAAGCTCCCTCATCTGGCGGTAGGTAGCCCAGGCTTTCTGCCGGCCCTCCTCCGTCCCTTGTTCGCAGCTTGTTCGAATGAGTGGGATCAGGATGCGCGGACTCATGTTGCGGCTCAGGAGCTTATTCATGGCTCGCTCTGCTTGCTCAAGATCGCCGACACGGCAGTACATTCTCGCGCCGAGCTCCCAAAAGGCCTGAAAAACCTCCGAAGTTTCCGCGCCGAGCGTGCCTACGCATCGCTTCCAGTTGTCGATTGCCTTGGACTCCCACCCCTCAACGAAGACCGCCTCGATGGCTAGGACTTGCTGAGCAGGGCGAAGCGTAACCCCGGCATTGCTCATGTCCCTGGCGAGCAGGGCGATGCGTGACATCTCGTTGACGTCGTCCCTTTCGCTCGAGAAAGCTCTCCAGAGTACCTCCCACACTGCCGGGGGAACATCACTCCAATTTTGGGCCAGGGCCCGCCTTGTCGAATGATATGCTTTGTAGAGAGACTGCACACCCTTTGCCTTCGTGCCCGACGCCTTCTCTGCGAGCACGAAGCGGCTGATGACGGAGTTGAACTTCATAAGCTTCCGGCGTCGGTGTGCCTTCTCGTCAATATCTATGCGCACTTGCGGGATCGAGTCTTGAGGCTGGTCAGAGGAGCTATCCCCTTCCAACGACAGATCTGGCACATCTCCGATGAGCTGTTCCAGCACTCCTTTGGGTAGATCGGCACTTGCTTGTTTTAATTCGACATCGATCGACCGTGCGTAGTCTTCCATCTTTGCTATAACCTTTTCGACATCTTCCGCAGAGTTGACCTTGCCCCAGCCTTCGCCAATCTGGCTCAGAACCTCTCTGAAGGCGTCCCTGTCATCTTGGCTGCCGAGCTTTGACCGTAGGTTGAAGAGGTTATCCCGTAGTTCGGAGGCGTCGATTCCACCAATGGACTCTCCAAATGCTTGTTCGTTCGACAACTCTCTTCTGTCTCGATCGCCTTGCTCGAAGAATCGGACAGAAAATTCGTCGGCGTTCGTCTTGGCCTTGTCTGGAGTCTGAAGACTTTTGAGGCCTTCCAAGTACCGAGCTAACTCTTCTTTCGAAGGCTGACGCGTGATGTCTGTGTTTGGCCGGGGTTGGGATCGAGGCTGAGGTCGTGGCCTTGCTTTACTCGCGCTTTGAGAGGCTTGTGTGCTGTAGGACGCGGGCCGCCATGCTTGCGCCGGCTGCTTTGCGCGAGCGGCCAAACATGAGCGGCAGATGATGTCGTTTCGACACCTGAGGTCGCGAAAGATGAACGGTCGGCATGACATAGTTTGAAGAATCAATCAGTAAAGCGCAGTGCCTTCCGCACTCGCCCGTTTGAGCGTTGGGAACTTTTTTTCTGGGATCGGATGCTAAAAAGTTCAAGATTGATGCGATTGCCATGCCGGTTGGTGGATTGACACCCCACCACGGCGTTATCGATAAGCACCCGCTTGGTTCGATAAGGTACATGATACTTATCTCTGGCGATCCTCGACCCTTCACTTCGAGACTCCCGAGTCTTTATTGGAGGGAATCGTTCCCAGCATATCCTTGGGTAGTGATTCGAGACTAATCCCATCGCTTGCTCAAGGTAGGTCGATGACATTTTATATCCTCAAGCAGACCACAAATTCGACACTAACAGATATAACTTCCTCAAATTAGCTGAGGATTCAGGTCCTGTGCCTGTACTCAATGGACAGACTGGCATTGGACTGTGCCTGAGACACGCCTTTACATCTTGCTCTTCCTTCTTTGTGTATGAGATCTATCAGTCTGCGCACCATTCTCGAGAGAACTTGCATTGTCAGACTCCGTGATATACGGTACAATACGGTACAGCAATCACTGGCATCACTGGCTGGCGAGCGAGACTTGAATACTGCGTAGCCTGGTATTGTATTTGCACTGAGCTCATTCTGTTTCCAGTCCAACTCCACGGCCTTGCTGAAGCTTCAATCCGTGCGATATCCTTAGGGTAGGTAGTTGTGAGGGCAGCTCTTCCGTCGTCACGACGTCATCATAGGTATACATGTGTTGCCAAATTATTTGGAGTATCTTCCGAAAGTACTGCATTGATGACGATGTTGTTAGATGGACATTGTACATGGCAAATTGAGACGCAAAGAATGAACTTACTTGTGAAACATTTGGCCGAATACGCCTGGTTTGGATTGCTGGTCGGACATGCTCTGACGTCTGGCGGTATCGTTGGCGTTCTGGCGATGTTCATGGAGACTCGCAAAGGCGGGCATGAGGCCGGAACTCTACACCAAAAGCAGATGGTATCGTCAGCACTTGTACTGGAATTGAAAGCAAGGGACGCTGGTGAACGATAGGAGACATACGCGACGGCGAGTTCCCTGGGATGGTGGGTTCTGGTTCTGCTCGGGGTTGTTCATGGTGACTGCGGAAGACGGATGTCAATTGGTTGGTGGAGAATAGATGTGGCTTGAGTTGTTGATGAATCCTGATGAACTGCAATAATTAACGATGGTCAACTGAAGACAGACGAGAGAGGGGAAAGGGAAGGGACCTGGAGGGGAAGCTCCTTTATGTACTGCAGCTGCAGTTGCCCACGAACCGAGACACCTGGAAAGAGGAAAGCCGGCAGCCATCCAGGACAAGCTTTCGGACCATCTGCCTGATAGCCAATGACGCCGGCCAATGACCATATCGTCTCGCCACACCCAGTTCGCACGCCGCCCAAGTCTCGATGGACATGCCATTCTACCGGCCTGTGGCTGCGAGTTCTCGATCGGCGCTAAATAGGGCCCTGATAGTGTCGAGCCGGGCCAACATTGCAGTTGCACCCGGAATTACAGTCATCGCCGCGGTGAGGATTGGGGAGAGGGATGACGCGATTGGATAAGCCGTGTCTAATGGTTCGATGTCGTTTACAAATGCGCATGAGACCTTGACTATCCAATTATGGGTGGTTACAGTACGTCTTGGGACAGGCACAGACTTCGAGTTTTCGGATATCCAAAGTCCTTCTTCCATCTCCCGGACACAGAAAGCTTGTATTAACATGAGGATATCTGCTGTCGTCAGCATTCAGTCAATCAGTCAATCTCAATCCTTCGGCTGTTATTGTACCAACGTATCGACTCACCTTCCCTCTCTCTCTCACCTAATCTCGTTCCGCTGCTTCCTTCCTCGCCAGTGGCGCCTCATGCCACGGCGTCATCACACAGTGACGTATCATCCAGTTCCCTGTAAGTCCAGCAGTAAGAGGAAGTACAAAGCCTTGTAAGCTTCCATTGGCGTTGTCGTTGTACCGGCTGCTGTGGAGCGCCGTGGGGCAAGCCCAGTGGTGAATTGCGGGGGAAGGATCCACCCGGCACAGTGGAGTACGTACCGAGAGCCCCGAGAGCTGTCGGGCGGAATTAGTGTTGATCCTGAGCCTGAGGATTTGGATGGAGAACACTGACGAACGAGGACGGATGCAGTTAAAGCCACCAGGAACAGGCAGCGAATACCAGACCAGGACGCCACCAGCGAGCTGCTCAATGGGCCTGGCCGTCCCGCCAGCCGTGTCTATATCACCCGTTGCCTTTCCTTTACCTGTCCCAAAGTTCAAACCATCACGAACCACTGCGGCGGATCACGAACAAGAGCCTCGAGCCGTCCTGAGCCTGCCTCAATGCAGAGCAAGCCCCTCTGCCGAGCCGGACTGGTGACAGGCGACTATGAACCATGATGCCGCGTCCACCTCCTCGGCGCGGATCCCCGACCGGCTCTCACCACCTGGCGCCGCTGCCAATGCCGACGCCGACGACGCGGAGGCAGATGCCGAATCTCGTCATCGTCCCGAGTCGCGGCAGCGCTCGAGGTCCAGCAACGGCCGGCAGCGCAGGAGGAGGAGGAGCAAGAAGAAGCAGAATCCGGGGCTGGCCAAGAAGCTCGCCTTTCTCACACACCTGCTCAAGACGCTCGACCTCGTCTTCTTTGCTGAGCTGAGCTCCTTGTACTATATGGAGTGCGTTGACGCACGGACAAATCCCCCCCTCCCCTACCCCCGTTGTGAAAGACATGGGCTGACACTGGTATCGTTTGTTCGATCGCAGATGTTCCATATTTCGATTCTTCTTGCGGGCCGCGCCCCAGTACATGTATCTCACCCCAAAGGACGAATCCTTTGCCCTCTTGATGCCGGCTACCCAGCTTCACGTCATTCTGATAGTGGTGCCGAACCTGCTGTGCATGGCATTGCATCTTTTTGGCTCGCTGCCCACCGGCCCCGAATACCACCGAGGATACCAACATGGAGGAATGATTATCGACTTCATCGGCCAACTGCCCGCCGGCTTTAGGCTGTATTACTTAATGGCAGACCTGTTCATCCTATTCATCCAGTGTCTGATGCTTACGATACACAACCAACGGGAGAGCCTACGTGTCGCTCTCAAGACGTTCCGGCCGCTTATATCTGAGATGGTTCTGGAGCCTATCGCTCCTCGTTCGCCAGAGGACTTGGACGCGGAGGAACGCGGAGTTTCTCGGCACGTGCCGGGCCTGATGATTAACGAGACGGACGAAATTGAGCTGCAGCAGATTGGTAGACCGGGAGACGGGGAGGGACCGGAAGAGCGTAACGAGCAATCCGGATTGGCCGCCGGAGACTCTGGTGACGAGCCGCCGAGAACGCACTTGTCCGACATTATGAGTTCCGGCAACGCTGTTCTCAGCGAATATCACATAATCCACACGATGAGGAACGCTGCAATGAACACGGGGGGCTCGACTGCGTTGTCTCTACAATCGATCGGGTATAGGGCCACCATGGCGAGCATGCAGGGACGACGCCGAGGAGCGACTCTCCAGAGCACACTGGCTCCTCCTCCTAACGGCTAGAATATAAGCATGTGCCGGTATATATTGTATCTATTACATTCAAAGCCGCAGTCCAACTTTTATTTCCAAGCACAAACGAACCTCGCAGACCCTTTTACTCCGCTGTGATTTCGCCAAAAAGGAAAACAAGGACAGAACCCTCCTCCCCACCACACCCATGCCTTTTGTCGTTTAGGCGACTTTCCTTCCTACATTGCCGACGCCCGTGCCCTTGACAGAGACTATGATGTCGCCGCTATCATCATCTTCAACGTCTCTCAGGCCCCAGCTGCTTGCGCCAAATGTCTTGAGATCTCTTGCCAGTTGAACAATCTCCTCGGTGCCAAGGATATCTCTGCCAATCCGCAACCGGCCGACGTCCTCGGAGCCCATGGCCATCAGAGTGAGCACGGTGCCTGCCGAGACGGGGGTCACGCAGCCTCCCTTGGCGATGGTTTCCAGCAGCTGATAGGCGCATCTCTTTCCAATATCTTCCGGAACCTCCCCACCCGACGGCAGCACGACGACGTCTGCCGAGTACAGCACGCCGACGGCATTGGACTCTGCCACAAGGCTCAGGCCGTAGCCTATGCCCAGCCTTCTCTTGCTGCCTGCCTTGTCGCCCGTGGGCACCAATGGCGCCTGGTCGTACTGCGCCGCGATGTGGATGTCGGTGACGAAGGGGTTGAGGATCTCTCGGGCGGCGTGGATCATGCGGGCGTTGTTGGAGGCCGAGACGCCCGTGCAGTAGGCCACGCCTCGTATCCTCTTGACGCGGCCGGGGCTGCGATGCAGATGCAGCGTCTTGGGCAGGCGGACCTGGCTGGCGAAGCGCAGCTCGACGATGCCGCCGCCGCCCTTGCCGCCGGGCCCGGCGCAGGAGCGCTGCAGGACGCGCAGCTCGATGCGGGCGGGCGGGATGCCGAAGAGGCCGAAGAGCGGGAGGATGGCGGTGCGGAAGGTGTCGACGGATACGTCGCCGGCCTCGGTGGCGGAGGTGATGACGCCGGGGCCGGAGAAGCGGACGTTCATGTGGGCCTTTGAGAAGGGCGCGAGGAGGCAGAGCGGGAGGAGGAAGTAGGTGATGCCGCGGGTGCAGGTGACGGGGATGGAGTGCTCGATGACGTCGCCGTCGCCGGCGGCGCCGAGGCCGGCGATTGTGCCGGTGATGAGGCCCGGATGGTACGAGATGGTGGTGCCGCTGTAGGAGATTTGCATCGAGGAGCCGTTGGTGACGGCCTCGAGGAGGCGCAGGAAGGACACCTCGTGGGGGGCGAGGCCGGGGTTCGTCGGCGAGGAGCTGCGGATCTTGGAGATGTGGATGGGGCGGCCGGTGAGGGTCGCGATGGTGAGGCGGCGGGCGAAGGACCGGTGCCCGGTGAAGCGGAGGAATTCAGGCGATGAGCCTGACATGTTGGGTGGTAGTTTTGTTTGCTTGTGATTTTTCGACTTTCAATATGTGGTTATAACGATCGAATGGGGAAAGTTTATGGAATACAATATTTCAATTTGCTGTTTGATGTCGATCGAGAGGTGGCGAAGGAGGACGAGGAGGGGATCGTGGGTTGGTATATTTCGCTGGATTCTTCCGTCGCAAAAGTTTTGGTGGTTTCGATATTGCGGGCGAGGAAAATTATTGTTTTCTGCCGGCGGATTGGTTTCCTGGGGGGCTTGAGATAGTAGGCGGTGAGTGAGCTTGGTTTAGCGCGGAATGGCCACCACCTTGTCGAGGTACATGGGTACTTCCAATCAGCCCCGAATGGGCGTTGGTTGTAATATTGCAGCATTTGAACAGGGAGGAATTGGCATGCTTCAGACGTTCTTGTAAAGGTCACGGAACAATTGACTGGTGTAATTCAATGGCTCAAATTGTAGCTGACTATCTACATTCGCAGTTTAGTGCTGCATTTTTGCCTTGACAAATGTCGCATGAAGGCCACAAGATACTACCTAGGTAGGTAGGTAATTTGTATCAACAACTGCGCCATCTGAGAATGCCCAGCTCCCGAGTCTTACATGTCGGTTCCATCCTCATGACCGCCGTGACTTGCCAGTGACCATCAGAATCAGGTATACTTCAAAGTCAAATAAATGCATTTCCTGCTCGTACAACGCCAAAATTGCCCTCTCTGCTAAAAATCAGCAAACCTTCTATCGTCCAAGTCCAGTATAAACTTCGATTCAAAGCCATTTAAGCCAGACGAGGAAAATTGTAAAACCGCAAACCCTTTCTGTCTAGCAACGCCGCGCTTAGGACCGCTATGCATTACGCCTTCACCATGAAAATCTAGCATGTCGATCAGCAAGGATGCTTGTGAGAGAGGCGAAAGAGACCAAAACATACCTGATTTAACGCTTGGGCATCCATGAACGCAGCCTTCTTCTGCGCGATAAATCGGGACCTTGGCGTGATGAAGGCGCCTCTGGCCGTGGGTGTTGATGTGCCGGTGGTGACGGGAGTGGCCGTTCCGGAGCGTGAGTTTGCGGTAGATGAGACTGGAGGGACTGCGTCGGTCTTGTCCTTGCTCTTCTTCTCTTTTTTCTCCTTCTTGTCCCTTTTCTCCTTCTTTTCTTTCTTTTCCTTCTTCTCCTTCTTGGACTTCTTTATCTTTTCGGAAGCGCTGTTTGGTGATGAGGTATTCGGCACATCGTCTGATTCCGTGACACCCTCGCTGGCCTCCTTCTCGATCAGAGCTTTGTCCTTCTTGGACTTCTTCTTTTCCTTCTTCTCCTTCTTCTTCTCCTTCTTTCTGGCCTTTTCTGAGTCGCTGGACTGACTTGACTCAGCCTTGGCCAGCTTCTTAGCCCTCCGCTCCTCCTTTCGCTGTTTCTTCTTCTTCTTGTCGTCCTCCTCGTCATCCACAGACATCTCATCCTCGTCCTTCAGAGCTGCAGCCTTTCTCTTCTTGGACTTGTCCTTCTTCGTCTCGTCAGCAGCCGTGGGTATCTTTTCATCCTCCGATGAAGAGCTGTCTGATGAGCTGTCTTTCGAGTCGCCATTCTCCTGCATCGCATCGCCGACCAGCAAGCCTCCGCGAACAAATCGCATGGGGCCCCATTTGTTCTCCACATACTGGTGCATCTTGACCTCCAGCCTGGCCTGCCTCTTCTCTTCCACTTCCGCCTCGGACTTTCCGTTGAGGCGACTAAGCAGATCTGAAAAGACGTCGAGGCCCGTCACTTCGTCCTCTTTCGACTTGGTGAACCCGAGGCCCTTCATGTCATCCTTGAGCGACACCCGGATGTACGACGCATTGGCGGCGGTGTGGAACTCGGAGTGCGCCGCGTCCTTGGCGCCGAGGAACTGGCCAGGCTCCCAGCCTTGCGACCGCAGCATCTTCTGGCCAAACGTGGTGGTGTCGCGCGTCCATTTTGTGTTGTTGGGATCGTTTTGGATTCGCCGGCGCCTGCGTTGACGAGATTAGTGCCTGCGACTGAGCCAACCGGATTCTTGTTCCTTCCAATGCCTTACGTCCGTGATTCAGCGAGCAGCCCCATCGTGTTGACCTGGCAGAGCTGAGAGACCTGGCAGATCTCGCAATTCTTCAATGTCTGTATGATTCTGCGCTCGTGAGGCCGCAAAACCGACTGTGAAAGATTAAGTGGGCGAGAAAAAAAGAGGGTGGGGCGGCTGGCTCTTATCGCATGCTGTGATTGGGCAGCCAGCTGAATTTGAGCTAAACCGAAATAGGTTTGATAAGGCACACGGCAAGGCGGGGACCCTGTATCTACAGTAAATCAGCACTCAGTCCTTTACATGCTGAGAGAGGACAAGGAGCTTATGTGAAGATGCATTGCTGTTCTCTGGCGTGGGCATCATATTCAGCATCTCGTATTATATCTTTACTTACCCGTCACGATTTCTCTGAAAGAGTATGCTCGCGTGATTCCCTGGCTACTAGTAATTGTCGCTGTACTTTACCAGATACAATGCACGCCAGCATGAGGACCGACTCGGGAGAGGCTGCTTTAGCCCCTTGGATGCCTCCTCAGGGTTGGTCAATGATAATCAGAAACTTCAGCCCATGCATCAACACTTGGCGTTTGTCGATCTTCCAGTACTGTAGATGATTAAGAGACCGCTAGTCCTGGAAAAATAGGGTGGCCGTATGTAGTAGATGCATTTGCGAGTTTTCGAGTACTAGTATTAACGAGCAGCATGTAACTTCAAACCCATGCAAGGTGAACCCTCCCTGCGTATAAGGTATTACGCGTATCTCTTCGGCAGTGCTCTCGAGTGGCATCCCGCATAATGATGATGCTCAGAACCATACTACTACTATTAGCAGCCTGCACTCCGTAAGATCCAACGGCATGGATACGGGGCACGTATTTCAATCTTACGCAGTACCTGAAGCCGCTTCTGATCACTTTTTTTTGACTACGAGGAGACATGTCATACTCTGTTTCTTGCCTATGTGTACTTGTAAAGAAATGCTCATCACGCGCCTCTGCTTCTTATCAAGGCTCCTCCCCTCTTTGTCACTCCCGTGGCAGGCATCTCAACATCCCTTTCTTCCCTCTCCGGGGTCCTGGACATGCATGCGCAAAAGACGGGCCCTCATAGGAGCATTGCCAGGCGCCGATCCCTTAGCGGCCAACAGGGGTCATCGAAAAGAAGCTCATGGGTTCAACCGTTAGCTCTGCCCGCCTCGTGCTAACCCAGCACTAACACAACGACCCCCAAAAACCGAAGCTCGAGGCGTTTCTATCTCGTCCACTGGGGTTCACATGCCAATCCGTGTGGCGATTGGGTTGGCCCAGGAGGCTTTGCGACTGGTACGCTTCTTTTGAGCTGTTTGAGAACTGGATACTGGATGCTCAGCCGAGATGAAATGCGGAGCTCATGGCATAACAAGATCTCCAACATGTGCGATTGAGATGGGCAAATGGGGGTTTGAGGCTGGTGTTTAGATATGGAGGTACCTGGGAGATTGCATGAGTGTGGGTGTTTCTGCGAGGTAGCATGTTATTGCATGTCGTTGGTACTGTGGTTTGTCTGACCGCTTGGTAGGAGAACAGACTGTATCCAATATTTGATGGAGAAGGACTGCGGATATCATCCCCACGCCCTGTGTTTGATCGACCAGCTGCCGGCTTGTTCTCATACTCATTATTCGAGATCATGACTTGCTTTACAATTCAACAATGTTCATACTATGGATTAGAGGGTACAAGTAGGTGGGTATTACGCAACTCACCTCCACCACAACACCTCCGTCGTCCCAAGGGGGGGGTATTACATAGAGACTTCGTCGACCGCTGCAAAGCACTGGGCACATGGTGTAAGTGCATGGCCAAACCAGTACAAAACGGGCATTGCTGGGATCATGAGCGCAGACCAAGAGGGTCCGGGGTCCTCGAGCCGTCAACGAATCCATTCGTCGCTCGCATACGCGTGTTCGCAAAGCCGCACTTGGCTTCTTCGACGTGCTACGCTGGTCTACCCGCTAGCAACTCATCGTGGCAGCAAGAACAGAAGCTATCTGGCTTATCACCATCTCTTATGAGTACTACTCGACAGTAAGGTAGCTATCTATATACTGTCTGAACAAGGCTGTGCATGGTATATCTCCTGAAGAGATGCTCCTTGTACCCTCGGCTGGTACTGTACAAGAAACGACATCCCTTATCCCCCTTTCCACTCCTCTCGCGAGGACCCATCCGCCATGTATCCCATGATAACACAAGCAAAGAGAGGCCTCGATACGTGTGTGGAACCTATTCCTTGCGCCAAAGATCCAAGCTTCTGTCCATGGAGCTGCTTCAAGGTGTCAGTCAGCGTCTAGTCCTTGCTTGAGCTTCCCTTGGGTCCCGCTCTCGTCTCTCCAATGCCTTCGGTTCTCTTCTCCTCAGACTTTCTTTCGTTTTCATCACTTGTTTCTCTTCTGTTATCTTGACATTGTCGTCTGAGCGTGTCTACGACTACTTTTTGGTCGAGTGTTGCTGCTTGGAAGCCCTCACATCGTGGCTGGACCTCCTCTAGCCAGCTTCCACTGAAATGATGGGGTTCCTCACTTGGTGCTCCCGGTGCGCGACCGGTTTGAGCATGCTGGTCCTCATCGGCCTCTGCTACTGGGTGATATCGCGAGAATCGACGGTAGAGCGACACGGATTCAAGGTCGAGGGAACAAGCGTCGAGGGCGAGACGTACTCGTCGAAAACCACCACGGTCGGGGCCGGCATCTGGACCTTCGTCTTTGCCTACTACTGCCTCCTGATTCACTTCCTGGTCGCCATGTTTCCCATCCGAGCATGCTGGTCCATCTGGAGCATCACGCAGGCCCTGAGGCGCGGATCGCAGAGCAGAGCCGTTGAGGAGTACAAGGGCGCCGGGCTTCGCCGCTACAGTTCGTCGTCGTCCGTGGCCAGCTCGGAGACGCTGGCGTCGAGCATCGGCAACGGCGTCTCGTCGACGGACACGGAGCTGAGCGACTCGCAGCCCGAATTCTACATCGACGGCAAGGCTGTGCCCGAGAGCCCCATTATCCACGCCATTGTCATCCCCAACTACAAAGAGGAGGCGGACACCCTCCGTGAGACTTTGGACGTCTTGGCCTCGCATCCCCAGGCCCAGAGCTGCTACGATGTACGTCGTCTACTCTGAGTTTCTGAACCAGATAAACCAAACCGCCCTGATACTGTTCCCCCTATCGCATCGCTCGTGCAGTGGTTGCGTAACATGATGGCATGCGCGTGGAAGCAATGCTAATCGAGGTCATTACGGCCGAATCCAGGTCTACCTTGGCATGGAGCTGCGCGAGGTGGGAGGCGAGTCAAAGGCGCTGAGCCTGATCCAGCAGTTCCTCAAGAGGTTTCGATCCATTGACTACACGCTGCATCCCGGCGACATTCCCGGCGAGGCGGCCGGCAAGGGCAGCAACATGGCCTGGGCCGCGCGCAAACTGAGCTCCAAGTATCCCATGTCGGTGCGCAAGAATGTCATTGTCACGGGCATTGACGGTATGTTGTCCGTGTACAAGATGTAGCTACGGAGCTGACTTCTGTCTTTGTTACTTGTATATAGCCGACAGCCACCTCTCGTCGCGATACTTTGCGCAAATCTCCAACATGCACACAATCCATCCCGACATGGCTGCCACCACTCTGTATGCCGCCCCCATCATCTTCGACCGCAACGCCCACAACGTCACTGCTCTTGTCCGCGTCGCCGACGTCCTCTGGTGCGCGGCCGGCATGTCTGGCCTGTACAAAGGCTCCGTCATCGCTCCCCCTACGTCGGTGTACTCGCTGCCGCTGGTCCTCGTCGACCGCGTCGGCGGCTGGGACTGCGACTCGGATGCCATTGGCGAGGACCTTCACATGTTCATCAAGTGCTTCTTCGCCCTCAACGGCCACCTCACCTGCCGCACCGTCCTCAGCCCGGTGAGCCAGACCAACGTCACCGGAGGCGGCAAGGGCGGCTTCCGAGGCGCGTATCTCGACATCAAGGCTCGCTACAGTCAGGCTCTCCGACACATGTGGGGAGCTCTGGACTCGGGATTTGCGTTGCGCAAGGCGGTCTCCATGTGGAAGGACAGAAAGTACACCGCTAGAGCGTTTCGTCCTCTGCACCGCACATGTCGCGGAGACAATCTAGATGCGTACTTCCCCGAGTCTCAGCTAGAGCATACCGCGGAGGTGCCGGCTGAGAACGGTGTCTTTTCTGACATTACGAGGGATACGCTCAAGGAGCCTCACTGGGAAAACATCTTCTACATGGGCCACCGCCTGTTTGAAGCGCATTTCCTGCCTCTCCAGATGCTGATCCTAGTCGTCGCCTCTTCTCTGTACACATGGGTCACCGACGGCGGAGAAGATCCCAACGACCTGGCCTGGATCTTTTCGGCCTGCAACGTTCTTCGCACCATGGGCTTCATGGAGATGGCCGTCTACATCTTCCTCTACGAGAGCTACCACCGGGTTTGCGTCCGCAGCCGCGAGAGGGACATGGTCCAGGCCGGGCTGGCGGACGGCATGTGCTTCTCGCATCGCTCGCTGAGGAAGAACTTTGTCGACTATCTGCTGGTGCCCATGGTGGCGCCCTTGTATGGCGCGATTCCCTGCGCGCAGGCGGAGATTGCGCACTTTTGGACGGCCGATTTGGAGTATGCCGTTAGCAAGAAGGCGCTGAGGCAGAGGGCCAAGTCTGTGACTGTGGAGGACATTGCTTGAGAGCGTTGAGCGTTGTTTTGTCTTGGGAGCCCGAGCGAGGAAGCATGGAGTTGGGATAGACTTTTACCACCAGTAGGTAATGAATGGCTTAGGATGACGGGAAAGCAACCTTGGCAACTAAGGTAATGATAATAAGGTACTGTCACATAATCGGATGCTGTGGCTTCCAGATCCGGCACTGAGAGTTATCCAGTAAATATTATAAGAACTTCATCAAGGGACTTACAACTCACTCGCCAGTCTGATCGAGTTACGAATGATGACTGAAGAAGTGCATCTGTACATAGACCAAGTACGGAGTATTAGTGGTAGATAAGTACTCCGTAACAACAATCCAGACCTTTCTCTTCTTCCTTCTAGGAACAAAGTGTACAAGACTGTGCTTTAAATTAGAGGCTGCGGCTAATGCAACGTTCCGAGCTCAATCTGCAAACGCTTTAAGCCAATCTCCAATCTGCGTCCGGATTGAATCCTTACATTCAGACAGACGGCGCGGAGATTGTGGGGCCTCTGAGCCGGGACGCCAGAGTCGGATTGGAAGAAAAGAAGAAAACTGACAAAAGACAGATGGCATTTCAGCCAATCAACTGACGACGGTTCCTGAGTGAGTCTGCATGTCTCATTGCATGTCATTTTTTCTATTTCTGGCGGGAAGTCGTAAGGTTGAGAGAGGATACAATCAGGGGTTGATGAACAAGTTGAGTCTGATTGTCGGGTAGACTTGGTTGAGTTGAATGGCATCGACTTGTATATAAGAGAAGGACTGTAGGTGCTTTGTAGCATCGACTTCCCACTTCGTAGTACGAGTACCAGAATCCAAGATTTTTTGCTACCTACTTAGGTTGGTATCTATGCCCTTTGAGGCTATCTTATCGTAAGGTAAGTGACTGATGTCGCCATCAACGAAAAATTCATTCTATCAAACTCTTCAACATCACCGTAAAGCATCTTGCCTCTGCTCCAAAATCTGCAGGCGGTGAAAGGCGGCTCAACGGCCGAGGTCCACTACCATGCATCACTGGCTCCGCTTCGGCGGGGTCGGTTGCTTAGCCAGCGACATCCACCGCGCGATAAGCGTCTTATCAAACCATCCCGATTGGCCAACACCGGCAAGTGGGGACTCCGCTGGATGGTTTGACGGCGGAAGGAAGAAAAAAAAAAAAAGACCAAGATTTTTCTCTTGAGCTTCTCTCGCCTCGCCTCTTTTTTTTCCTTCTTCACGACGCGATTTCCTTGAACAACTCGGGACGAGCAGAACCGCATTCTCTTCGCGACTTCTTTCTCTTCTCTTCTTGTGATTCTACTTACTAAAGTCATTACCGTCATCTAACACATCTGTTGCAATGGCTGCTGTTCCCGGTCCCGTCTATGGCCTCGAGGTCCCGCCTGGAGAGGTGCTGATCCCGGCCAACTTGGAGTTTCCTGCCTCTGTAAGTTTCGACATTCCTTCTGTCCCAGAAGACTTACATGTCTATTATCTGTCGCCGCTCAAGCCATGCTGCCTGGATTCGAACGGGCTCATCTGGCATTCCTACTACTGGTGTCCCAGCTCGGATCTCCAGCACCTGGCGATGGTTGAGACTTTGGTTCGTACAATTGACGCTAACCACCAACTTCCCTCGTGCAGTTCCGCATCACCATGGCCGCTCTCGACCCTACTGAGGAGCCCGAGCTTGATGACTCTAAGCCCACCCCTTCAGTCCCTCGCTCAACTCTGCGCCTGATCAAGCGCGCCTTCCCTGACCAGGATGGCAACGATGATGAGAATGACCTCGATGAAGAGTACATGAGAGCCCTTCTCGGCAACTCTGACGACGAGGATGACGAGGCCAACGGCGGCCCCAGCGACCCCGCCAAGGCTAAGAAGCAGAAGCAGGCTGCTGCCATCAAGCAGCTTCTCGAGGCCACCAACGGCGAGGGCTCAGAAGATGAGGACATGGAGGATGCCGAGGCCAACGGCGTCAAGCCCAAGAAGGGCAAGAAAGAGAACGCCAAGGGCAAGGGCAAGGGCAAGGGCAAGGCCGTTGAGCAGGAAGTTGAGGAGGAGGAGGACGATGAGGATGACGAGGACGACTTCGACGAGGAGGAGGGCGGCGATCTCGAGAACTTTGTTCTCTGCACTCTCGACACTGAGAGGGTAAGCAATCTTTCTCTGTAGAGCGAAACTCATTTGAGCAAAATCTTACTGACACCCACTCCAGAACTACCAGCAGCCTCTCGACATCACTGTCAACCAAGGCGAGAAGGTCTTCTTCTGCGTCTCGGGAACACACACTGTTTACCTGACCGGCAACTACATCATGGATGATGATGAGGAGGACGATGAGGATGGCGAGGATGACTATGACCTGTCTCCCGATGAGCTGGAGTATGCCATGGGCGAGGATGACAGCGAGGAGGAGAGCGACGACCTTGATGATATTGCGGACCCCCGTGTCACCGAAATCGAGACTGACGAGGAGGAGGCTCCCCAGCTGGTGGCCACCGACAACAAGAAGGGCAAGAACAAGCGCTCTGCTGCCGAGGCCGAGGGTCTTGATGATCTCATGGCCAAGTCTGCTGATTCCAAGCTTTCCAAGAAGCAGCAGAAGAAGCTCAAGAACAACAAGGGCGAGGCTGTGGCCGCTGAGGAGAAGGAGAAGGAGGAGACCAAGAAGGACGCCAAGAAGGTCCAGTTCGCCAAGAACTTGGAGCAGGGTCCTACCGGCTCAGCTGAGAAGGCCAAGAAGGCGGCCAAGCCCTCTCTCGGAGTTAAGAACGTCCAGGGCGTGACGATTGACGACCGCACTATCGGCAAGGGCCGCACTGTCAAGAACGGCGACACCGTTGGTGTCCGCTACATTGGCAAGCTCCAGAACGGACAGCAGTTTGATGGTAAGCTCCCCAACTTTCCGTAACCCTCTGTGGACGCAGAAGCTAATGCGATATGAACAACAGCCAACAAGAAGGGCAAGCCTTTCTCCTTCAAGATTGGCAAGGGCCAGGTCATCAAGGGCTGGGACATTGGCATTGTGGGCATGGCCATCGGTGGCGAGCGTCGCCTGACGATTCCCGCCCACCTGGCCTACGGCTCCAAGAGCCTGCCTGGCATCCCCGCCAACAGCACATTGACCTTCGATGTTAAGCTGCTCGAGATCAAATGAAGCACAGTGTCTTATTAAACTTGGGACTGGCGTTGGATGACTTCCACGGTTGCGTGTCTTAATTATTTGCTCGCATTCTCTCGACCACGTGGAAAGTCGGGCATGGTTTAGGTTGATTTCTTTTCTTTGTATTCTGTTTTCTTTACGCGCCGCAACGTTTTCACGAGGAGCCTGATCTTATTCAAGCCTAAGTCGTGGCATACGGTGCCGTGCGGCATTCGGATTTGACATGCCATACTGGGCATTTGGGATTGGTAAAGGTGAGGAATCGGAACTGTTCGGGCTGAGCATACTTCTGCTATATGTAAAAATTCGCAGCTGTTGATGAAAATCAAGGTGGTCAAGGGCGTGGGATGACGATTTAGACGTCTATAGCATGGGACCAGAAGATGTTTCCATTTGAAAGACTGAATCTTTCCTTCAACTCGACCTAGAGCCTCGTAAACGCATGAACTTGTGACCGACCAAGCATTGAGAATGACTCCCATACGGCTGTTCAGACCTCGTGTGAGCCGCAATTCGCTGCTTGGCCCTTTGCATACTGGTTCACCTCCTGTCAGTGCTGACTTGCCTTCTCGCATATAAGGCCCTTGACAGTACCTACTGGGTATTGCCTATTCTGATGGTTGTTACCAATGGGCTGTTCTTACCTCGCAAAAGGCGATGGCGTTTGTGTGAACCTGGAAGGAGCACACCTTCCACAAGCCATGCCTCCTCCCGTGAATAGTCTCACCATCTGCTGCTCTGCCCTGATCCTCCTCCATCTCTTTCGTCTCGTCTTCATCATCTGTTTTCCCCAAACTCGCACCGCCGTCATTCATTCATTAATCACTCAATAATATACTACAAGCAAACATCATTTCTATCTTCACGATCACCCCCTTCTTTCGATCCGCCTCCTGAACTGTGCGGCCGTCACATCTGCTCTTCCGCAATCCCATACCAGGATGCTGCCTCAGCATCTCAATGCGAGACGAAACGATCCATTACCCGATCCAACCTCGAATGGACAAAATGAATCTCGTACCCTTCCTTTTCAGTTTCCGTTCAACGGAGGGGAGGGTCTTTCGGGATCTGACATCTTGAAACTTCATCGGAAACATTCGAAACAGTGGGCTGAGAAACTTCGCAAGGTGATTGGGGTCAAGGGAAGAAACGACCATGGTAAGTCCATTCCTGAATATCCGCTGATCCGCAGATTGCACACGCGGCTGACAGTTGCCAGGCTCGCAAGGCTCTGCCACTCTCGACTGGTCTCCCAGCGAAAGTCTTCGATCTCTGCACAAGGGGAAAAATCCGGCCACCGGCGGCTCAGGCAACGATGCCACGGTGCTGCGGAAACCAAGAGGACTCCCAACAACAAAAGGATTCATGAGAAAGCTGCTGCCCAATGACCTCAAGGCTTCACCAAATTCCACTGTTGTGGTTTCCGACTCTCCTTTACAGCAGCATAGCTCGTTCCAGGATCTTGTTGGCGTTCTCGAGTCTGATGATTCGAGCGATCAGGATGATATCTGGTCATCCACCCACAGCAGTAGACTGGCAAGCCCAGAGGACAACCTGACAGGGAAAACATCAATCGACTCTCGCTTATCTGGCTCACGCTCAGCCAAAGGGAGCCCAAGGAGAAGATTAAGCCGCCGCAGTCGCTGGACCAGATCCAGCCCCGAAGGGGCAGCGCTGGGAACCATCGAAGAGACAGCGGCGGACAGACCGAAGCCAACCATCGTTACAGTTGAGAGAGCGGCTGCTGCCAAGATCTTTCTCGAAACCCACTTCAACGAGCTCTGCAGCGAGTTGCAGCGTCGCTCCATCCGATGCCAACAATTTGCACACCAGCAGTTCAAAGATGGGCTTTTCAACTCCCAAAACTTGGCTTCCGGAAACAGTGGTATCAACTACAGCACGTTCTATCACTCCGAGACCTCTCGCTTGAGGGACATACGATCTTTAAAGGCCAAATGCACGATTCAGGCCAAACGGCAAAACCCAAGCCCCTTTGCGTCCAGGTATGAGCCCTTGAAGATACTAGGAAAGGGCAGCTTTGGAGTTGTCAGGCTGGTACGCGAAAAGTCAGAGTCGCCATATACTTTTACGAAGCAAGTGTATGCCATGAAAGTCATACGGAAATCAGACATGCTTCGAAGCAGCCAGGAGGGCCACCTGCGAGCCGAGAGGGATTTTCTCGTTTCTTGTGAAGGATCCAATTGGTAAGCACGCCAGCCTATTTGATGCTTCCATGCGAAAAAAGATCAACTAATTTCTTCATCTCCTTTCCCACAGGGTGGTGCCACTGATTGCGAGCTTCGAAGACATGTCAAACCTCTATCTTGTCATGGAGTACATGCCTGGAGGCGATTTTTTGGGTTTGCTGATCCGAGAAAACATCCTGCATGAGGCCGTGGCGTGCTTTTACATTGCTGAGATGATACTGGCCGTCGAGGAAGCCCATCGTCTTGGATTCATCCACCGTGATATCAAGCCTGACAACTTCCTTATATCCAGCTCGGGCCATCTCAAGATTTCCGACTTTGGGCTTGCGTTTGACGGACAGTGGCCTCATGACGCCTCGTATTACAATTACCACCGATATTCGCTCTTGCAAAAACTCAATGTCGATGCGAAAGGAGACGAAAAAGATCAAGAGGACGGAAAAAGCGTTCAAGCGCGGGTCGAGAAAGCTCAGGCTCTGACGGCTGATCTCGGGCGACACGACGAGCACAACTTTGGAACTGGACAGGATCTGGCTGTTGTCCTGGGATGGAGGAATACGTGTAGCAACCGCACGAGAGCCAACTCTGTCGTTGGCACAAGCCAGTACATGGCTCCCGAAGTGATTCAAGCACAAAACTATCAGACCTACTACGACGGTAGATGCGACTAGTAGAGCATCGGCATCATTCTGTACGAGTGTCTTTACGGACACACCCCATTCCTTTCGGACGAAGGCAGAAAGCCTACGAAACAAAATATTCTGGTGAGTGCCCGCCGTTGATGAAGACTTGTTGTTAATGATCAGAGCTGACTCTCTGCGAAGGCCCATAAAGAGAGGTTTCGCTTCCCTGTCAGACCTTTGGTCAGCGACAAATGCAAAGACCTGATCTACCGCTTGATCCAGGACAAGGAAGTCCGTCTCTGCTCCAAACGATACCAAATGCTTGACCAAAGCCAACCAGGGCAAGAGATGCCTATGGATATCTATGGCCGATACGTGTTCCCTGACGACGCCGAGGACATCAAAGCGCATCGATTCTTCAGAAGCGTGCCGTGGGACAATCTCCAGAACACGGCGCCACCCTTTGTCCCACGCATCAATAGCCTTGAGGACACCCACTATTTTGACGAATCCGAGCCTCTTGATGAGCGAATCGACTCGGCGACGGAAAAGCCTGGGCTGACGGACGAAGAGGTGCGGTGGATTTTGCGAGAGTTTAGGCCGTGCGTACAGAACGTCGCGATTCGGCTCATCAACGTTCCATATGACTCTGGCGCTCTTCGCAGCAGAGACTTGGAGATTGACTCGATGACTGTATTCGCAGAGGAAGAGAAGGAGCTCCTGAAGAGATTCATGAGGGAATACGGGCGAAGAGTACCCAAGCGACCACGAGACATCGTTCTACGAGACGAGAACATGAAGGGTACGGCCATGGAGGTGAGAAAGCAGAGCGCCTTCATGGGCTACGCGTGGCATAGCGTGAGGAAGAGGGCATATTGATGGCTCAGTTTGGGGAGTGGGAAGCCTAGATCCCTTGACAGAACACGAAACTTGATGAGGAGGGGAAAAGAAGGAGATGATGTTTGACCAGCGCATAAAATACCCACGAGAGAGTATCACACAACAGGATTAGTTGATACAACAGAGTTAACTGGTATATTTTACAATTGCCCTTTGCTTGTCATCTTGTGACTGCAATAGCGTATCGCGTTAACTTGGTATCCAATCCCTTGCGCTTGTCTTTTCTAATACCGTCTATGTGGTTTATTAAGTTTGGAATATGGTCATAAGATGAATCATAATGACCACCGGTTAATCATCTTTGACATGTGAATTCTGGGTAGCAGTATGCTCTGACGCAGCAAGTGCCCTGGCCGTTTGAACCTCCCACTCAAACTCTCGCAGAGCCCGAATCTCGGACCAGAAGAAGAGCAGGGCAAGCAGGCCGTCGACAACGCCCGTGGTGAGGCCCAAGCTCGCAACGAGCATGAGGATGAAGGCGACGAAGTTGCGGGGGCTGAACCACACGGCGACGAGGCAGCCGACCCAGACGAGGACGGAGGCGTAGAAGTGGACGCCGCGCCAGTAGCGCTGGCGGACCTCGCGGGCCATGTACTCGTGCGTCATGGCGAGGATCTCGTCGTAGTCGGAGAGGGAGAGGCTGGCGCTTTCGGGGTCGTTGCCGCCCGGCGGTGGGAGGAGCTGGGCGTCGAGGACGGGGTTGGGAGAGGATGGCGATAGCTCGTGGAATCGGAGGGTGGCCAGGGCGGCGAAGTGGTCGGACAGGGAGACGTTGAGCTGCGGGTGGCGCTGGGTCATCTCGACGGAAGCCGAGTGGACGACCCAGCCTCGGGGCGGCGCGCCGGGGTTGCGGGCATCCGGGGGCAAGGGGCCGGTGGAGGCGAAGACGTAGTCGAGGCGTTTGCCGCGAGGGTCCGGGCTGTCCGGGTCGACGGGGCAGGGCTCAGTCTTGAGCTTCTCGCGGGCGGCCTTTGTCCAGCGCCAGGTGTTGTAGACGCCGTCGCTGGTCGACCCGTTGACGGTGAGGTTGAAGTGAGCGGTGGGGACGGGGAGGCCCCTCGCCTTCTCCGCGGGATCGGTGGCGGTGCCCAGGGAGCTCTCGGGGTGGAGGACGCGCCATGTGTCGCGGAGGGGAGTGCGCGCGGTGATGATGCGGTGGGTGAGCGACCGGGGCGTCATGTTGAAGTCGCCCAGGGCGACGACGAGGCGGCCCGTCAGGGAGGCGGCGCGGAGGAGCTTTGAGATTTCCCATGCCTGGGCTGTGCGGTGGCAGAGATAGGTGTCGTTTGGGGGCCTCTCATAAGGGGCATGCGTCTGTGGTGGTGATTTTAGTATCATGTGTGTGATGTGATAATAGGGGGGGAAAGGGGAGATGAGATGAAAAGGGAAACAAACTCACATGAGTGTTGAAGACCTCGATTACATCGTTTCTGCCCGGTCCGAACCTCACGCTGGCACAGGCCACGCCCTTGCCGACATACCAATCGCCTCGCCAAAACGCCGTCGGCCGGCCGTTGAGCGGGTAGCGGAACATGGAGCTCGCCTCGATGGGCCAGCGGCTCAGCAGGGCCAGGCCGCCGCCAAAGGCGCCGCTGTGGTAGAACTTGGCGTGGGGCAGGACGGCGGCGGTGGCCTCGCGGACGGCGCGGAAGTCGGCCTGGGCCCAGCACTCCTGGAGGCAGACGATGTCCGGGGGCGGGTCGAGCAGGGCGAGCTGGCGGCCGATTTCCGCGAGGCGCGGCGCCCGGAGGGCCGAGATGTAGACGAGGCCCCAGCAGTTGAGGGTGAGGAGGCGGATCTGGGTGACGGGGGGGTTGGTGGTGGTGGTCTGCTGCGAGGCTGAGGGGGGGTCCATTTGGTGTTCTTGGATATCTGGGCGCTTTTTCTTTTGGCTATTGTTCGATGAGACTGAGACTATGGGAATGAGGTGAGAGAGAGTTGTATGTCTGAAGCTTCCAGGTTCACCGTCTTGAGGCCAGCTTGACCGAGCTCAGCCCCTGCATCGATGGACCCAAAAGGTTGTCCTTTTGGTGAGGCGGAATGCGTCGTAAGAGGCCAATGGAGAGAGTGTATGAGCGTTTTCTTGATATTTGCATGCTCTGTTCGTGACAAAGTGCGCTGATGGAAATGCGCACTGGTGAAGATGCCCAAGTTGATGTAGTCGGGCTGAATGAATTCCGAGCTTGAGGCCATCATGGGTTCCAGTAAGCCAGGGTACAAGGTACAGGGTACGTAGGTACTTGTCTCCGTCCACAGCACAGCCTGCAGCTGGGGCAGGCACGCCAAGTCAGCAGCTTCCTCGGCTGCCAATTGACTTTGACTGGGAGGAGTCTGACTTTACACTTGCCAGCATCATGATATCGGAATGATGCAGCTTGGTCTATCTGACTACGTCAAGTCTTGTATGCATCATTCTGCATATAGTAGATGTCTCAGTGATATAATCGAGTCTCCCTTGCTAGGTATGGTATCTACCTTATTTGATAGGGATTCGATCGAATTCGTTGCGGGGCTCCTTTCAAGGCCGCCGACGTATAAGTGAAGCCAGCTCTCCAGACAAACCCTCATCATCAACTCAACGTCAACTTCAACATCAAACCACCACAGCAGCATTCACCATCACCAACAAACAAAGGACAAACAAATTCAACTGCAATCGAAACCTTTCCCATCCAAAAAAAAAAAAAAAAAATGTCCGAACTCATCGAAATCTCCACCTTCACCATCAAAAACAACCCCCCCGCGCCCCCTCCCCTCGTCCTCTCCGCCCTCAAGACCCTCGCCGTAGCCCCAGACATCGTCGCCGTCTACTTTGGCGCCCACGTCGAGTCCCCCACGACATACACCTCCGTCGCCCGCTGGTCCTCCAAGGCCGCCCGCGACGCCTTCGTCCACAACCCCTCCTTTGAAGACTGGAGGACCTCCTTCACCAAGGACATCGACACCCTCCTTGTCCTGGCCAGCAAGGGCAGCGATGGTGATAGCGGCGGCGACCCTGCTGTCCCGCTCGAGGCCCCCTGCACCGAAATCTTCACCAGCTTCGGCGCGGAAGACGACTACTTGGAGAATCGCCTCAAACCATTCGCAAAGGCCATCGCGAGCGCCGACCCGCCGGGCCTCGTCGGCGCCGGCTTCGCGGACGAGTTCGCCCCCGTGAGGCACGTCGGCGTCGACGAGCCCAAGGCCAAGATCTCCGTCCTGCTGCAGGGCTGGAATTCAAAGGCCGACCACGAGGCCCAGAAGGGAGATGGCAAAGGTGAGTAAGCCCCTTTTTCTGGCTTTTCTTTCTTCCACCCTTGTATAAGATCGTTTTCGTACCGTTAGGGGTGAAACTTGCACTGACTGAGAGTATTAGTGATTGACAAGCATATCCATCTCGTCAGGTCAGGCCGTAAATCTGTTAGCTTGGTACGGATGAGTTTGCCCTTTCCCTGCAGTTCCATCAAGTTGTATATTCGAAGCATCGCATGCTAACGTACACATTCGCAGTTCCATGTCCATTTCGAGAAGCTTTAGAGCTGTCAGCTGTCACAGGATGAAATGTTTACAAGGAAAGGAAAATGTCCCATGTACGATAGTGATGAAAAGGGCAGAGAAACAATTGTGAATTATTGTGCATCTGTACTTTTCTTTGCGTTGCTTTGCCATCATGGCAAATGATGTGCCCGTCTTCCTATAAAGACCAACTCGTAGACTCCCAGATTTGATAGCATCAATCACATCGAACCAACCCTCAGAATCACCAACTATCTCATAGGGCTCCTGCCCACGCTCGACAGCCTTCTTCCCCCCTCTCTCGCTCACCCTCGAATTCCGCCCCTGTCACGGTAAGAGACTTCCCATTTCTAGACTGCCAAAGAAATGAACTGGAGACAAAGCGAAATAAAATCAGAAGAATAGAGATAAGAGAGATAGAGAACAAAAGAGGAGAAAACAGATTCGAGTATCCGTAACTACCATATCGTATAGCCATTGACCCCTTTTCCACGCCTCACGCATCGCGTCAGGCCCAACCCAGGTTCCATCACCTCGCCTTGCCTCGCCTTGCCTCGTCCATCGTCGCTGCGGCAAGTGGTTACACTCGGTGCTTTTCCGATTCTGTCGCTCGACACTGGTTAGAAGCTTAGGCTCCCGTGGATCGGTTTTGCGTCTCACCAAGTCGAGAGTACAGCATGTAGAGCGCCATGCGGTTGCACTCCTCCGTTCCCGTAATCGTCACTAGCCGTTCGTTGCTGTTGTCCTGAGGCTCGTTAATCTTAATCACGCTGCCGCTCATCTGCCGTATCTCGTTGATCTTTTGTCCGCCCTTGCCGATGATGGCGCCGACCATGTCGTTAGGGATGTAGATTTGCTGCGTGATGGGGCCGCCGGGCATGCCGGCATGCATGGGCTGGCCCTGGGGGGCACCGTGCGCCTGAGGGCCGGTATGAGGTGCCATGTGAGGCTGCACGTGGGGCGCGGCCGCTCCATAGGCGGCAGGCTGGCCCGCTCCGTACTGCATGGGCATCGCCGGAGTGCCGTGGGGGGCGCCGTGTGCGTAGGGCTGAGGGTACGGCGCCGGAGGCATGTGGTGAGGTCGGCGCTCCTGGTGCCGGCCGTAGTT
>NW_020194714.1:1493865-1574114 GCF_003025115.1 Trichoderma citrinoviride | reverse complement strand
TACGGCGCCGGGGGCATGTGATGAGGTCGGCGTTCCTGGTGCCGGCCGTAGTTCTCCGCACGCCCGTAGTGTCCCGATGCCGGCTGCGGGCTGTAGGGCACCACCTGCATCCCGCCGGGAATGGATCCCACGGGGGCGCCGCTCCTGGTCGCATAAGCGGACGCGGCCGGGCCGCCGAACCGTTCGTTGAGCTGCTCAAGCAGAGTGCTGCCGACATAATACGTCGCAATGTGCACCGCGTCGGCAACGCCCATCACCACAAGGGAGCGCTCGCTCGACATGGGAAGGCAAGAGTCCGAGGCGTTGAGTCGCGCGCCAGAGGCCTCCTGGATCTCGCGGATGCGAGAACCGCCTTTGCCAATGATGGAGCCGATCAGGATGTGGGGGATCAGAAGGCGGAGGGGGTAGGTCTTGGAAGAGGCAGTGGACGCCTCGGTGAGGGGCTCGTTGTTCAGTGTTCGGATAATCAAACCAAAGGCCTATTCATGGAGGGAAGAGGAAGAGAAAGCAGAGGGTTAGACTCGCACTCACCAACATGTCGAGAATATCAAAGGAGGGGGGGGGGAGAAGCAGGAAGAAGGGGACAGAGGGGGGGGGGGGAGTTCCTTCGACGCACCTTGGCAACTGCATCAACGATGCCACTAACAGTCAAAATACGCTCGACGGCTCCCTTTTGATAGTCGCTGACGGTGCACTTGGCATTGGACATTTTTCGAATGTTGGACACGTTCTCGCCGCCCTTGCCGATGATGGTGGCAGCCTCCGGACTAGAGATGACTGCTCGAATATGGATCCATGAGCTCTCGTCGTGGGCGGCAGCCGAGGCGGCCACGGCAGAGGACGACGCCGTCGAGATTGCTACAGTGGGAGTGGCCTTGACGTCGGTGCCCGCGTCGGTTGCGGTGACGGACGACTCCGTTCCGGCGACGCCATTGGTGTTGTCCTCGCCGTTTTGTTCCTCCTCTGATTCGACGGGCAGCTCAGGCGGGATCTCGAGCTTTTCCGTCTCTTCATCGCTCTTTGACGTCTTGTCCAGGGCTGGTCGCTTGGCCTCGGGCTGGTCCGTCGCTCGGGAGGGCGAGGATGGCTCTTCGAGAGGGCGCTTGGCCGATTGAGTCGGTTGTGGGGGTGAGGTAGACATTGTGTCGTCCTTGGGGATGATTGCTTCCTTCCGCGGGCAGAGGGAACAGTGTGGTCACAGAGATATTGGGACGAATTAGAGATCGTCTTCTAACTGGCGATGACCAAAGACGTTGCGTCCTTGTTCTCTTGTTCTTTCAATTTTTTCCTTGTTTCGATTGTCTCTTATCTACACTCAGGGGGTTTTCGAAGGAAAACGTGCTGGTGTAGTGGCTGGAATCGGTGGTGAGATAGGATCGGCTGTCTCGTGTATGCAGGATTCGTGATGTGACTTTTTGGTGGCGTCGCAAGGAGGGCGCTGCCCAGGCGATGATGACAACTGAGTGGCTCGTGACAGAGTGGTGGACGGTGAAGAGGATGGTGCAGCGAGTTATCGGTACTGGGACAGGTGCCTCGAAAGCAGAGAATGGAGAGACAATGCGCTCAGCTCAAACCTTGATTTCCACCTGGCAAGACCCGACGAGTCTCGAAGTTGCAACCAGCACCTCGCGCGGTAAAAAAAGGTTAGTATCGATCGGGAGGGGCGAATCGCCTCGACAATTGCGATGGACTGCACGGAGTTGCCAAATGTGGCGGTTTCCGGCTGGATGTTGCTGAAACCGAAGGGCGGAAAGAGACAGAAGAATCGCGAATGCTGCTTCCTAGGCGAGGCTGCGAGGTTCCAAGCAGGGCCCGACTTGTTCAGAAACAGAACCAGGAACAGGGACTAAGGGAGACACGAGGACGAGTCACACGTGCGATGGCGCTGGGACGCAGGATGAAGCGGACTCTCGCGGGGCGGGTGTTGGCGGTGGCTTCAGGTCACAGACGCTGGTGCGATCGGATCGATGGCGACGAGGTGGCGCGTCGCAGGAGGGATGATGGAGAGGAGAAAAGCAGCGGCTGGAGGAAGAAAGTTCGGGGTCGGCAAAAAGCGCCCACGCCTCCCTGGCGGCAGCTGCCCGCTGGAGCATCACGTGACCGGCCCGATTGGGCGACACGATGCGCGACACTAGGCTGACAAGGCCGCCAAGGACAAGGCGCGGCACGGGCTGCACAGTGCGGAGATGGGGGCGGCATGGGTTCCCAAGTGGTGGAAGAAAAACACCGGACTGGCTGACACTGTATTTGGTGCTTTTTGTATGGCGATCATTCCGGTGTTTTCTTTCCACCGCATGGTTCCGTAGGGCGATTCGTTGCATCAATGATCCCCCGGAGCCTCATCAGTACTGTAGATGGGGCTGCTGCAGGGGCTGGGGCCACACAGTCTGCAAACTGTGGAGCTCGTGCCTTGCTCCAGGTTGGGCTTGTCCAGTTCCATGGATGGTAGAGCAGGGCCAAACGACGGGGATCACGCGCATCGGAAGCATCCAGGCAAATGGAGGACAGGCCGCGCAGCAGCTCGGAAGCCCAGGCGCATGCCACAAGCATCGATCACACGCTCAAGGAGCTCCAGCGAAAAGTCCGCGAATATGAGGCTCAGCTAGACGAGGTAAGGGAGCTATAAGCCATGGGCGCTCGGCGCTTTTCACCCGCATCACGGACGGCCGTCTAACGCCAGACACTCACAGTTGCGCTCTGCAGAGCACCAGACGCCCAGCACCGCCGCTGGCCAGGCCCGGGTCCTCAAGCTGGCCTTTGACGAGGTCACCGGCTCCGAGCCCTTCCTGCCGTTCCCGGGATCGGTTCTGCCGGCGCTGCTGGCGCTGCGCAAGACGCACCGAACGATCGAGGAGTCCAAGGCGTTCTTGGCTTCGCAGACGGAGGCAACCGAGCGGGAACAGAGGCGGCTGAAGGACGATGAAGCTGCGCTCAAGGACCACCGGCTCCTCAACGAAGCCCTCAAGCGGAGAATTGAGACTCTGCATGCCGAGGTCGATTCGGGGGCGACCACGAGACCAGAGGACGAGGCGCGCAAGCGCATCGAAGAGCTGCGGCAGAAGAGGCAGTACTACAACAAGGAGACGAGCAAGCTGATGAAGGCGCTGAACCGCTTCATAGACGACCACCTGGCGGTGATGCTCGCGGCGGAAGCCCTGGGCGGGCCCGTGGTAGGAGAGATGATGGACATTGATGCCCAGGATCTCGCCGCCGGGTTCAACGCGCAGGGCAAGCTGAAGAAGCCAAAGGGCGAGATCAACAAGGACAAGAACCAGCGCCGGATCGACGAGATTTGGGGTCCCAGCGACGGCGACGGCGATGGTGACGGAAGGAAAACAAAGCAGCAGCAGCAGCGGGACGCGGCTTCGGCTGCCGGCGCGGAGATGCGGCAGCTGACGGAGGAGCTGCTCAACCGGCTGGTCGAGGCCAAGGGCAGCAGCTCGGACGCGTACGTGAAGCTGCCGCACGAGACGGCGGCGGCGCGGTTTTTGATTCGGTCGCACGTTGCGCAGTTTCACCCGCGGGATGCGACCAAGATCCGGCTGGTTGATTTTGGGCGGGAGCTCGACGATTAGCCGTGTTTGAACGAACTGATGACCACCAGCTACACACTGCCTCCAATTACTTTACCGCTAGTACTACATGTCATGATGGTGATTGATAACCTTTACTGCCTGACAACACATAAAAAAACACCATGTCTCGTAACATTCAGCCAGGCCAATCGTGTCCAGCTGCTTCAAATGCCCCGATGCAAGGGACTTGGACTTGGTTCGTCTTACACACTGCCCAGTCCAGCCGCCCCGCCTCAATTGGCCCAATTATTCCCTCCGTCTGCTCGTCTCTTTTTCCCCCACCACAAGAGTTTAGACGCGTCGCGTCGCCCCTCCAATCACTTTCTCGATTCCCGTCCAACAAACTCTCACCGACTTCCTTCAGCTGGCCATTCGCATACAACTACCAGGTCATCCTTGCAGTTCCAATACATAGAGGTAAGCTGAAAAGCCCCATTGTCTTGGATTCATTAACTGCCCTTTGTTCTCCCTCTCAGAGCATCATCAATCTTGCCCTTTTCTGTTTTACATTGCCTACTCTCTTCAATCTTTGCATTGCCCTTACTGCGAGCCTTCTTCTCAATCTCATCACTTAGACTTCCAAATTAAACAAAACCATGTCCTCAGCAGCTCCCGAAAACGGCACAACCTCCCCTCCCGCCAAACGCATCCGGACCGACGACAACGACGCCGCCCAAACCACCGCCCAAACCACCGCCCAAGACGCCACCGCCCCAATTGCACCCCCTCCTCCTCCTCCAGCAGCAGAAGAACAAACAGAAGCGCCCGCTGCTGTAGCCGAAAAGAACAACATGTCGTCCGTCGTCGAGGCCGCCGTCCCGCTGCACGTCAAGAAGCTCTCGCCGCAGGGCCGGCTGCCCACCCGCGGCAGCGCCTTTGCCGCCGGCTACGACCTGTACGCGGCCAAGGACACGGTCGTGCCGGCGAGGGGAAAGGCGCTTGTCGATACCGACATTAGCATTGCTGTGCCTGCGGGAACGTGTAAGTTCGAATGTCCTGTTTGCATACATACATATATCCACCCAACGTAAAGCTGTTTTCTCGTGGCTAACGTGAGTGTGGAAAACGCAGACGGCCGTATTGCTCCCCGCTCGGGCCTCGCCTCCAAGCACTTCATCGACACCGGCGCGGGCGTCATCGACGCCGACTACCGCGGCCCCGTCAAGGTCCTCCTGTTCAACCACGCCGAGGAGGACTACGAGATCAAGGAGGGCGATCGGATCGCGCAGCTCGTGCTCGAGAGGATCGTGACGCCGGATGTGGTCGAGGTGGAGGAGCTGGAGGAGAGCGTTCGGGGTGCTGGTGGCTTTGGAAGCACGGGCAAGAACTAGGGCGAATTGATTGCAATAAACACAACGACACGATATGGGACTTTGATATGATAGAACATGGCATGGTGGGCGGATCCAAGGTTTCGGACGGAAATTCGAGCATTAGAGATGAAAAGACTACAATCCCCGTTTTGGTCTATATAACATGGATGCTACCTAGGAACAAAAACAAAAACAAAAATAAAAGGATAAAATATTCTACGCCGCCCGCTCCCCTCCTCCCATCTATTCCCATTTCACCAGCTTCTTCCCCTCCCCCGAACCTAAATCTTCGTCGCAGAAAACCTCGTCGTCGGGCTCCGCAAGCTATCCAGGTTGGTCACCAGCTGCAGCTCCGCCGCCTTGGACTTGACATAGTGCGCCTTCTTCTCGTCCCCCCTATCCGCCTCATCACCCCTCAGGCTGGCCCACGTCCTCTCCATGACGGCGGGCATCGCGTCCCTCGTCTTGGCCAGCACCTCGTGCATGCTCGCGAGCACCTTCTCCGCGGCCCTCGCGAGCGGCAGCTCCGTGGCCGCGACGTCGTCGTCGCTGAGCCAGCTCGCGCGCGCCCTCAGCCCGGGCACGGCCTCGACGGCCTCGCGCACGCGGCTGGTGATGAGCGCGCCAAACATGTCGCCCGTGCCGCAGAAGTAGCAGTCGATGGAGGGGAAGGTGATCTTGAAGGGGCGCGCGCGCCGGTCCGAGGTCATGGTGGACCCGATGACGGAGAGGTGCGCCGGCGGGTGGTCGGGCGTGGTGAAGCTGACCGAGGTGATGATGATGTGCGGGATGCGGAACTTTTCGTGCAGCACCTGGATGGCCTGCGTGAGGCTGGCCATGTCCACGATCTTGACGTCGGAGAGTTGCCTGCAGGGCGTTTGTATCAGCAACGACGACATCCTTGTATCATCAAAACATTTGGGGGGGAGCTTACTCTGCCTCGAATTGGTTCGGCAGTATCAGATCCGCATACGGCAAAAGCGCCTTGTACGCGGGCACAACCTCCGGCGCCACGTACAGCTTCCCGTTATCCCCCATGACGGGATCCAGCACCCAGAAGAACTTGCCCGGCACGTCCCGGAACTTGTCCTTGAGCCCCCTTGCGATGGCGCCCACCGCCGTGACGCCCTCGGCGCCGGGGATGTAGCCCGAGAGCATCATGTCGAAGTCGTCTAGGTACGACTGCTTCAGGCCGGCGTACAGGTCCGTGATCTCCTGCGCCGTGGCCCTCGTGCCCGTCCATTGTCTGTAGCCTGTGTGGTTGCCTGATTGGGTTGAAGAGCACACGCAGGCGGTTGCGTCAGCTGATGGCTCTTTTCATCTTTCGAGTTGAGGGTATTCTTCTTCCCCTGTCATCTTCTTTGTTGTTTGAGAGAAGGGGGGGAGAGACTCACTGAATTGCACCGTGTTCAGGGCCGCGACATCGAATCCTAATGACTGGAGCACGAAGACGGCGACCTTGTTGCCCACGTTGCTGTGAGATGTTCTCTCGTTAACCCAAGATGGCCCCCTTTCGCGATAGAATCCCATGGAACTAGGCCAATTCCACGCTTGCTTTTCATATTTTCACAGTCATACCCTGAGACAACCTACACATGAAGCCACAAGTCAGTCAAAACCTCATCATGTGATGGAAAACACTGAAATGCTCTCGTTTGGAGACTTACATGGCTGGCGACTGCCAGCACCCGCGGCGCGAGCTGTAACTCTGAAGACATTGTTCTTCGTCTTGTTGTGTCGTGTGCAACTCAGAGGGATAGCGCAGTAGATAAGTGACACTATTTAGTGTGACGCCGATTTGCGGAGGATAAGGCAGCAACAGTTGCTCTGCAGAAGCTCTGAAATGCACTTATTAGAAAACAATGGTAAGAACGAATGGAAAATCAACAGATTTGAAATCAAAGGAGCAACGTAAGTATGTATTAATGGTCAAAGAAAGGGGGAAGTTCTGGTCCAGGCGTCTTGATGTTTTCAAGGTGGTTGTCAGACTCGCTGAGAATGCCAGGGAAAAAAAGTTGATGAATAATGAAGTGGCATTGCCGGGATCCCCATGTGAGCCAGAGGCGGTCCCGCCGTCAGCGGAGGGTATGCCACAGTTTAGCATTAGGGAAAGACAAAATAAGAACATTAACCTACCGCTTGGTCACAGATGAAGCATTTTTACCCATGTATTGACGAAAGTCAAAAGCAAAGGCAGGGCACATTTCGAAAGGGTAACAAAAAGGGCGCCAGAGACAACGGCATCGTATGGGGTAGGAAAAACGCCCCGCCGAGGACCGAAGCTACGATCCGCTCTAAGCCGCTTGTACGAGTATGAAGTGTGAGCGTCTCGGTTCGGATAAGCACAAGAAACGGGGCCTCTTCAGGCGTCAAGGCGAAGAGAGCGAAGATGGGTTGTCAACGGGGCATAGCGACTTGGAGGAACGCGGCGAGGCATCTCGGGGGTCAATTTTCGGCAGGGCAAGGTAGACTAAAGCCAAGCAGCGTGCTCATCTCATTCTTTTGGTTTCTCTCTCTTTTGCTACATATCATGATTAGAATAAACAAAGAAGGAGGCCCGTGAAACAATATTCTTGAATATCCATCTCTCCTCTCTTCTGTCAGCGTCGGGGGTGGTCGACCAAGCCGTACCGGAGGGAGCTACGTGGGTTGCTGCCCAGGTACAGCCCGGTCTGGTGTTTTGGCAAAGATTACGTGTTGGGTCGTCTGAAGTTCGGGGGGCGTGGGTGTAGCTGTTTTACTCGTCATCGCCAATCTGATTCGGCGAGGTCAGCATGGGACAATCTGATAAGAGACAAGAGCTTGTACAAACCTTGGGCGCGAGGTAGAAGCGCAGGTAGCTGCTGCCAGAGAGGTTGTACTCAACCAAGAGAGGCACCTCGCTGGACAGGCAGATCTTGACCTGGGTGGACAGGGCGGCAGCCTTGCAGAAGTTGACCAGGTACTTGAGCGAAAAGGTCAGGGACACGGGCTCCGTCAGCTCAATGTCGACGTTGAGCTCGGGCTTGTCGATGGAGGTGTGGCTTCTCAGGGTGACGGAGCCGTTGCCAATGTCGCCGTTGCAAGAGAACTTGACGCCGTCCTTGGAGGCCTCGATGCCAACCGACTCTGACATGGCCGCCAGATCTGTGCAGATTCTCCGGAACTCGGCCGACGGCATGGTGATGGTGGCCGCATACTCCGTCTCGGGAATGCCCAGATGCTCCTGGTCAATGTCCATGAGCTTGAGGTCGTACTCGCTGATGCGGTCCTCGCCGCTGCTCTCAAACAGCAGGTTCATCACGTCCGGGGCGTCCTCGGCCTTGATCGTCAGGATGTCGTCGCCCTGGGCGGCGCGCAGCACCTTTGTCAGGGACGTCAGGTTGACGCCGAGGGCGATGTTGCGGTCGCATCGGTACGGCGAGAAGCCCTCGGCCTTGAGCATCATGGACACCAGCGCGACGTGCGAGTTGTCCATGGCCTGCAGCGCGATGCCCGAGTCGTTGCAGTCAAAGTTGCAGTCCTGCACGAGGTCCTTGATGGCGTCGACCACCTGTGCGATTGTTCCCTCTCGTCAGCGGCACCGAAACGGCGAGAGAGAGGAGGAAGGGCGTGGGATCGTGTTCAATTTACCTTTTTCAGGATGCTAGCCTGTTCCAACCGTGCTTCCAACATTTCTGCCGCGTGTGTCAGTTTCTTTTTCTATCTAGTCTAGAGACCTAAAAGAAGAAGAAGAGGAGGAGGAGGAGGAGGAGGAGGAGGAGAAGAAGAATCGAGGGGATGCACGCAACGCAGGGCTTCCGAACGTACTGGCTGTAGTAGAGTTGTGAGTATCCCAGTGGAGAGAGACGAAAGGCAGAAGAAGAAGAAGAAGAAGAGAGAAGAAGAATTGGTAGGCAGAGGCGAATGAGCAGTAGAGGAGGAGAGAGATGGAGAGAGAAAGAGAGAGAGAGTCAAGTCAAAGTGGCTGGTTTTTGTTGGTGGAAAAGAGAGAGAAAGAAGGCAAAATGCACGGCGTTGGTGGAGGTGAAGCTCCAGGGAATAGCAGGCAGAAAAAGCACTTAACACGAAGCTTGTGGGCGGCGTCGAGACGCGTTTTGATCTTGGGCCGGAGGCGCCAACTTGACGCGGGGCAGCACCTTTTTTTTCCCCTACTTTAGTGCTGGGAACGGTACATGCTGTCTCATAGCCGCCGGGCTCACGCTCGAGGTAGCGCGCCCAGTTTTGGTTCCATTTCATCATTCATTTGCTGGAGGCTTATCATGGAAGTGAGAGAGGGAGCACTATCCGGTATTGGGTATGATCAAGCGTGACGGAGCGCTGCTCTTCTATTGGGGGAGGCAGAATGGAGGAGCAGAGTGACAAGACGGACACGGAGAATCGATGCTCAACTCGCCTTACAAGGTACAGGTAGATTCGTCGAAATATGGCATCTGCGCAGTCAATTTGGTGGCCCATCATCTCATCCATCGCATTCCTATAGCCACGTGCTGAGAGATGATGGCGCTCGGCCAAAAATGTTCAGCTATATACAAGCGAGTGCGTTGCGTTTCGATCCCCGTGAAACGCCTTGTCTAAGTTCAAGTCAAGCCAGCACAAAGGAAACAATAAAGACACCACCACCACCACCACCAAAGTAACCAGTTCTATAAGAGGAAAACAGAAACAGAGCAGCAACAAATGCAAAAGCAAACAGCCAATCGCCCCAGACCCCTAGCCGTTACACCGTGTCTTGCCCAGAACTTTGAAAGAAACAAAATATAACAATGGTAGACCAACCAAGAAAGACAAGAAAAAAAGAAGAAGAAAAAAAGGTCAGAAAGTGAATGAGTGACGTGTGATGTTGTGCGCCTGTACATGTTACATAAAGTGCAGGAAGGGTAATGTCGTCCAGACTCGCGTAGACCGAGTTCACAGCGAGACGCGGGCTGGGGCAGGGGCACTGGCTCGCTTCTGAGGTCGTAGGCTGATGACTGTTTCCAGCTCCCTCAGCATGCCCTTGGTCGCCTCCAGCTGCTGCCGTGCCTGTGCCCTCTGCTCCCTTTCCTCTTTCACCTTTGCGATCCTCTCCTCTCGCGTCAGCATGCTCCGCGGCCGCGGCTTGGCTACGGCTTCAAACACTTCCTGGTCGTCTGACGCGTCGTGAATGTCCGAAGCCGGCGGTGATTCTCCCGTGAGAGCCTTGAATGCGTCTGCTGTGCCTCCTTCGCCTATCGTTGTAAGCCCGCTGAGCGAGCTGGCGGGCGACAGCAACGTGCTGATGGACGAGAGTCTCTTCTCGTTCCTGTCAATGCCCTGGGCCAGAGCAGCTCTGCCCTCTTCCCATGCCGCCATAAGCATCCTGAGGTCCACTCCAATAGAGTCGTATTGCGACATGAGATTGGGCCCCATTTCGGAGATGTCATTGGAGTCGTCTAGCGCCCTGTCGGATTCTTCTCGCAGCAAGTGAAGCTTGGCTTGCAAGCCTCGGATTCCTGTGGACATGGAGTTGAGCTTCCGCAGCTGTGAGCGCCATCGCTCTTTGCCCGGCGTCAAAGGCAGTTGAGGAGTCGGCGGCAAGGGAAATGCTATATGAATTCATCAGCAAAATCCACAGATTTGTAAAGATCCAATGACAAGAACAAACGAATTGGAGAGAGGCTGGACCCAAATGCAAAACATGGCCACTCACATTCTTCCTCGCTTAGTATCCCTTGCAGCTTTTCAAACACAGACTTGGTCAAAATGTTGACGCTCTGCAGAGACTCCACCGCAGCCGTCCAGCGGAGTAAATCCTTGACCTCTCCATTCGCATCCAGAGCCAACAGAGCACAGAGGAGCATCTTCCGCGTAGTATGAAACCGCGCGGCCAGCACCTTCAACGTCCTCAGCGACTCTAGGTCGTCAAACTCGGCAGCATTGAAGCCCAGGCGGGAATCCGAAATGTCAAAGTCGCTCACGTCGTACATGTCATAGTACTTCTCCAGCTCCACCTGCTCAGCGAAACCCCTGACAACGTCAGACACCTGGTTGTACGTCTGAAGAACATCCGCAAACGCATTCTTGAGCGCCCTTCGCAGCCGAACGCATTTTCTGCTTTGCGTACGATCCTCGAGTCGGCTGACTGGTGGAAGAGGCACGCTACTGTGAGGGTGTCAGTTCGCCATGCATATCAGATGTAGCCGCGCTCGCTGAAGGGCCACGGCAAGGAGCAAAGGGGTGGAAAGCCAGCACTGACATTCGATAGCCGCGCGAGACAAGCTCGACTTCCTGCACGAGAGAGAGCGTGGCCTCAGTTGCGCTGTCAAAGTTTTGCGAGTTCGTGATAAAGGTGGAAATCTCAGCCAGGGCCTGCTCTCTGCGGTAGCGGAGCCACTGCCGTCGCACAAAGACTTGTCCTACCAGCACCGCCGCTGCAGCAATAATAAGCACCAATATTAGGCGTCGTTTCGTCACATGCGATGGCGCACTACTCAGTGCCCAGCTTAGGAAGACTGCGAGAGCTAGCGCTCCGACGACGGACACTATAATACCTTCGGTCGAGAGCAGAGGATGGTCATTGTTATCCGCGGTCGAGCCCGGCGACTTCAGGGCAGGCGGGCGGTATCCGGGCAGGGAGTGGCCATTGAGCAGCTGCGAGGCTATGATTGTATATCTGAATTGTTCGAGGAAGCGGGCGTTGTCTGCGCCATCGAGGCTCGCGGCGAGAAGGGCCTAAACGAACCGAATCCGGCCCAAGTTAGCTACTGCGGTGTGGTTGCAGAAGCGGTGAAGCTTCAAGGAGCGGCCGAGGTGTTCAACATACAGAGCAGCTTTTCCTCAGTGACTGCAGCGACAATGGCTGCGCCTGTGACTGCTCGACGGGCTCCGGCTTGCTGGCAGCAGCATTGCGGAATCGAGCCTTGACCAACGGGCGGCCGGACGGCGCAAAGGGGGTCGGGCTCGCAGGCGGCGAGGAATCGGACGTTATCGTCGACCGGTGATCGGGAGTGCCATCTATAGGAGCCCATTCCGCCTCCGACAGGTTACCTCCATCTTTGAGTGTTCAACGTCCACCTGTTAGCATGCGCGCGACTCAGGGGGGAGAGACAGGCCAGCAATGCGGGCACCGCAACATAGCATACCTCTGAGGTAGTCGGCTAGAGGCGTCTCGTCGTACACCACGGGCTCCATCAGCAACTTTCATAAGCGACTTTCGAGGTTGGACAGCAACAACGAAGGGACACGCAGAGCCATGGAGCCCGCAGCGAGCTGGGCAGTCGAAGATATGATGATGCGCCGGGGGTTATGAATGCGGACGAAGCTTATGCGAGGGCAGGCTGGCGAGCTGTGGGCAAGCTCCGGTGGTCTCGTGGGGGGTGTGCGATGCGGTGAGGTGCGGTGAGCTACAAGTACTGGTGTGCCACTCCGTCCTTTTGTTGTTTGTTTTGTTTCGAGCTTTGTTGTGTCTTTTCTTTAGCTGTTCGCCCTGTCTCGCCTCGGCTGCGTCTTTGTCTGGTAATATGGTTTCAGGGAGAGCTCAGTGAAACAGAGCAGAGTGTCTTTTTGATGCTCAGGGGAGGCAAGCGAAAGCGGGTTGGCGAACTGGCGAGCTAGCGAATGCAAACAACAGCCTAGAAGCAGCTGCTCGTTCGGCATCATATGCAAGGATGGATCGGCCATGCATGGATCTGCCCCGTCAGCTCATTTGGAGCCCCGAGATTGGAAGGCCGGGGGGTTGCGTGAGCGAGTGAGGCGGAGCGGATGGGTTAATGTTAAGGGTACTGTTGCATGTACCGTCACTGACGCTGACGGCGTTCGGATATCATGTTCCTTGACAGGACCCGTCACCGTTATTGCGCTGTACCTCGCTCTTACAACGCATCCCGATTGGTGCGCGGCGCACATGACATGCTGGGGGGGCCGTTGGGTACGGCGACTGAGGTGCGTGGTCCGTGTCCATTGAAGGTACCCGGTGCCCCGGCGCAATGTACCTGCACCGACCACCAGCAGTCTCCGTCTCGTCTCTTCTGTTACGGAGGACCCCATTGTGATGACCTAATCCCAAGGCCCCCCGAAATTCCAGGGCTCCCCCACCGGAACTACAGTTTTTCCCGACAGCCCGCAATTGAGCATCGAATCTCGTGAAGCTTCGAGGAATCTTGCAAGCAAAACCCGCGAACACGCAGCAGCTCGGCCCACCCAGGCGGCGACAGCTTCCCTAACGCCGGACGCCAGCTGCAATGGCTCGTCGATAACTCTCACTGCCATCCCGCCAAATTCACCCGTCCGCAGCGCTGCCATGTCGGTGCGGTCAGCGGCGCAATGCCCGCCCCGGGGGATCGTGTCTCCTCACTCCTCCGCCATCTGGATCACAGACGCGATGCTTCGCCAGGCCATTGACCGCTATCACCGCCAGTTTTCCGCTGCCGCGCCATGCCGACGAATCAGCTCCCACTCCGGGCCTCTCGAGAGCCGCCGCCGCCCGCTGGGCAAGCGCAGCATGACGGGCATCATGCCCTCGTCGGCCACGTATCCCCCGCTGTGGCACTTTGACGTTGCCTGGGTCCCCAGCGAGTGCAAGTGGGAGCCGCCGTCTACCGTGGAGGAACGGAAGAGGAGGAAGCAGTCAATCGGTCCCTCGGCGCTCTTCGAGAGGCTCATCTCATGGCTCGAAAAATCCGATGCCGACAAGCCCTTCATTCAACCCCCACCAGAAGAGGCCATCGTTGCCAGCGCATCAACCGGAGAAGCCACTGTAGCGGCTACTGCAGAAGCCATTGCAGCCGAATATGTGTATCAAGACGTCCCCATACCCGCAAGAGTACCCCGCGTGCTGAAGGAGCTGCGACGCAGGGTTGCCCGGCTTGATGTCGTGGACGAGAAGGCATTGGAAGTCCGGTTGAGGCTGTTTCAGCGCAAATACTTTCGCAAAATGGAAACCGCAAGTCTTTCTGTGGAAGAGATGCGCCTTTTGATGGACCCCCTTGACCAGGCTTCGAGAGACAGGATATCAAATCCGAAGATGGCAGACTGGCTCATCACTCGGATTCGTCGCTCCCTTTTGACCGGTCTTGATATCGCCCAACGCGAAGCTCCCGACAGCGTCGTTCTACCGGACCTGTGGACCACGTTTGCTGCTATTGTGTGCTCGTCAGGAGGTGGCTATCAGAACATCAGGTTATCACGAAAAATGATGAGTCTCATGCCGGCGTCGATCCGTGCTCAGGTTCAGATGGAGGACCTGTCAACCCTGGCACGTTCGTTTGTCGTTGCCCAAGCGAGTAACAACAATCTTCTCTCAGGCTGGATTGGCGCTGCATCTCAATTCGGAGAAGCGCTCTCAACATTGAGCCCCATGCAATTGCATGGCATTGATGCCGAAATTAGCACTCTATTTTTACAACACGAGCAAGATGTCGAGGCGAGCCGGAGGCTCCGCTTTGCCTGGTTGATGGCCAAGGCATACAACTCCACTTGGACAAACGAAGAGTTCGTCCAATCTTACCGAGATCTCATCGCGTCTCATGAGATCGACCTCGGATCCGTCCAGCTGTGGCAGCTTATAGTCGCTCGACTCAAATCAGCAGAGGTCATCGGCACCACCGCCCACTTTGAGGTTACGCGAACAGAGTACAGCTCCCTATCACAGCGATGGGCGGCTTTGTTCTCAGCAATACATGGGCTTCCCAGCGCCAACAAGGTTTTGCCAGAGCTTTACGGCTTCTTTAAGGATATCAACAGGACAGACGCCCTCATCCACGCCATATCCTCTCTTCCGGCTTCTCGAATGACCATCGACACGGCTCGTACCATTGCCACAATATGCGACGACCACCGACTGGCCCTGCAGCTCTACGAAGCCGTCCGAGCCCGCCTTGGTCAAGACTCACAAATCACGACATCATGGGGCTGGGAAGCCTGGGTTCCCTACCTAGAGCGCATCATCAAAGACCCCGAAATCACACGGCCGCTGCACTGGGAGATTCTCGACCTCCCTCGCATCACGACCCCGCCGGACGCGCACCCGGACGAAGCCGCGCGCGAGATTCAAGCCAAGATGGCGCTCGTCGACCGCATCGGCCAGTGGTACATGGAGGGGCCGCACCTCAACAACCGGCAGCTGCTCCGGCGCCTGGAGCGCTGCGTCGGCGTCCAGCGGGCGCTGGTGAATGCCGCCTCGCCGCAGGTGCTGGCGCGCGTGGCGGAGGTGGTGACGCGGGACCTGCAAGGAGGGGACTGGGGTCGGACGACGCGGCTGCGGTGGCTGCTGGGCATGGTTGCGGAGACGCACGGCGAGAAGCAGGCCGGCGACGTCTCGAGGACGCTGGAGGGATGGAGGCGGATGGTGGATCGGAAGGAGGCGTCTTGAGACGCGGGAGAATGAGTGGCTGGCTGAGGAGGTGACTACCACTATGCCAGCTGTATATAGCCAAGGAGCGATAGAATCGATGAAGAAATGACTCAGTTTATGAATGATCCAATCAGAGCGAAAAGCTCGTCTATAGAATTCCAGGCTTATGCGTCGGACATACATATATGCCCAGATTGAGCGAGTCAAAAGTTTGCCCAACAGTTGGAGAGAACTGCCATATATCAGCATCGATGCCCAAACGCAACTCCAACTCCAACTCCAATTTTTCGACTCGTACGAGTAATACTACGTAAAGACGCCCATTGGATGCATGCAGGTTTCCGCTAGTTATTACTCCTGGAGGACAGAAAAGCAGCCCCAAATCTAATTCGCTCAGACCTGCAGGATACTATTTGATGCTATGTACTACTAGCACTGACCTGGGATTTTTGTCTCGCTTTGTGTCCTACCCTTACCTCGGGCAGACAATCACGGCCGTTGGACGCGAGGGAAAATGGTGCCATTGAAGGTGTGTATTAGTGGAGATGTTCTAGCTTTCTTTCATTCAAGTCATAATCTTTCGATCAAATCTCATAATTCTAGCATCAAGAAAGAGTTCGTACATAGTCATGACTTCCGAGCAAAACAAAACCAAGAGACACGAAACGTTGGAAAGAAAAAAAATTCAGAAACAGTTTGAATTAGGTACAAAAGCCCAGAGTATATCGAAAGTCTCATTATCCATCATTGCAGGATATCGTATCATCAAACATGCTGAACATGTTGCTCTCTTAACCCGCATTTCATCCCATAGTAAAAGTAGAATAAAGAAAAAGAGAAAGAAAAAAGAAACAAGTCATAGCAGCACCGTAAAAGCGACAATTAACAGGAAACCATGACATGGATCAAAGCCATATATGTAGATGAATGAAAACCAGGAATAAAGAAGAAGAAGGAAAAGGAGAAACACGTGAATCGCCTTCGCTCAACTTTTGTCTCCAACCGGACCAAGTAGAAATCAAAGTCATAATGTCATCATCATCAACTTGCTCGCGCAAGCACTTCCCCCTTCTCTCTTAGACAGCTTTGGACGGTCTAGTTTCGGGAGACGGTGGGCCGCCGCTCAGACGGCCTGTGCCCGTAGAAGCTCTCCCCCCGTCAGTAGATGCTGGCGTGGGTTGGCGCGTGAGCTTGCTGCGGGCAATGAGCACCTGGGCGGGACAGACGACAATCTCCTCGTCGTTGGAGCCGTCGTCGTCTCCCTTCTTGACGACCAGAGGGAAGAGGACGACGCGCACAATGGCGCCGCGTTCCTCGAGCTCCTCGTTGGTCATCTTGAGCGATCCGCTCCGCTCGTTCATCATGGACGCGTTGAACTGGACGGTCTGCACGAGCTCGCCGTCCGCGTCGTACTCCGGTTGTAGGGGCGGCAGCATCATGTACTCGGCCTTTTGCGTGCGCATCTCAATGGAGAGATGGACGGCCTCGTGCATGACCCTTCGCAGCTGGGCTTGAATCTGTGCCTCCAGATTGGACGGTGGCGGGAGGACTTTGCATAGGGTCTGGTAAATGGCCTGAACGACGGCTTCCGTGTCCAGGTCTCGCTGCCTCTTGAACGAATCACGCTTCGAGAGCAGGGTAAGGGTAACGGCACGCCACTGGCGCACCGCTTGCGGAGGGCCAACCTCGGTCAGCAGCTTCTCCAGCGACTTGAGCTTCTGTCGCTGCTCGCGGTCCATGCCAAACAGGTAGCGGGTAAAGACAAACTCCCAAATCATGTTCATGGTCATGGACATGAAAATGTCCCGCCGGCGGACCCTGTCGTTGAGGTACCTGTCGACGTCAGTGCCGTCGAGGACGGCGTTGTCAAGGCGGTCGATGACCTTTTCATCGTTGATCTCGCTGGTCAGGCGGCAGGCCCTCATGTCGGAGAACTTGGAGAAGCGCAGCACCCACTGCTGGACGTGGGAGCAGAGCTGCTGGCAGCGGTGGTCAAAATAGTCCTCGTCCTTGATGTTGAGGAACTGCACGTCGGCAGCCTTGGTTTCGAGGATCTGGCGCTGCAGCTCGCGGATGCGCTCCTTGGCGGCATCGAGCTTGGCCGTCAGGTCGGCGATTTGGGCGTCCTTTTCGTGCAGGGCCTGGATGAGGGCATCCTGGTTGCCGCCCCGGTCGGCCGTCACCTGCAGGTCTGCGTAGCGGCTGTTGTCCTTGCTGGCCAGCTCGGCATTGGCGCTGGTGAGGCCCTCATTGACCTCGGTCAGGCGGGAGACCTCGCCGCGGAGGAACTTGAGCGTCTGCTTGAGGCTCTCGATCTGGGTGTCCCGGTCGGAAAGGGCGGTGACGACGCGGTGGCTCAGGTGCTGGTCGGTGCTGTGGCGGGCGTCGGAGAGCAGGCGGTTCTCGGCTATGAGCTGCTCGACGCGGGCCTCGAGCTCGAGGACTTGCATACTCTGGCGTCGACGCATGCTGTGCGGCCTTGTGGGAGATAGAGGCGAGCCGATGCGGCCCTCGCCGTACCCATCCTAAGAAGAAGCCAGTATGTTAGAACGAGGCGATGCCGACCAGACGAGACCGGCAGAGAGACGAGGCAAGTCGAGAGAAGAAATGGAATCAGATTAAGAGCTACAGTGGACAGTAAGAAGAAAACGAAAAAATAGAGTCAGGAACTGCAGAGATGCCCGCAAATGACCAGACGCGGCATGCAAGCACTTTCGGGCGACAGATGAGAGCCAGAGAAGCCGTGAGGGTGCAGAGCCTTTGCCAGCAGTTGGGCGGTGCCAAAAGTCACGAGGCTGGGCGGTCAAGAGCGCTGACACTTTTTTGGGGTGGCTGGGCGGTGGCAGAAGGAGAAATTAAAAAAAAAAAAAAAAACAAGATAAGAGGGGGAGACAAAAAAAGAGAGGCAGCGCTCAGACAGACTGTGCTCATGCACGCCGGTGGATCAGGTCATTTGCGGGCACTAATCAGGGGACGAGAGCTTCAAGGAATCGTTTCTTGTGCACTCACGTATACGTCCGTCTTGTCCTTTGCGCGCACACGGCCCTCGTTGGCGACCGGCGGCTCGGACGCTGCCTTGGATGGCGCTTTCTTGGTCGGCGACGAGGAGCACGAGGCGGGCATCGGGCTGGGGTCGAGGATGCCCGCGATCGAGTCGGCAATCGAGCCCGCAATGGACGGCGTCGGGATGGGGCTGATGTTGGGGATCGACGTGGTGCTGGGGTTCGGGTACTTGGTCGCAAGGGGCGCGCTGCTGGTGCTGTCGAAGCCGCCGTGGTCGCTGCTGGCGACGTTTGGCTCGCGCAGCGACATGCGCTTCTCCGCCCGTCTCAGCAGCGGCGGCGATGGGTTCGACGACGACCGCACTGTGCTGCCGCCCGAGCTCTTCAGCCGCTCAGGGGTCCGCTGCCGCGCTGCGCCGCTATTGGGCGTCCCTCGACCAGGGTCGGCCCGCGCTGCCTCTCCCGCCTGGTTCTTGGTGGCTGACGGGATGTGGCTGTCTGAGACGCTCCGCGGCTGCTCCGTCACCACCGGCAGCACCGCCAGCGACGGCGACTCCGGGCGCTGCAGCCCCGGCCCAATCGACGCGCTGACTGCGCGTCGCAGGCTTCGTAGTGGCGCTGCCACCGGCGAGGTCACTGACCGTCGCAGCGTCGGGAGCGTGTCGGATCGTTCCGTGGAAACGGTCATTGGTGACGCCCTGCCGCTCGAGAGGCGTGACGCAAATCCTCCGCCGGCGATGGCCCCGTAGCCCTTCTTTGTAGGACTGGATCTCCCCGAGGGAGTCTCTGGTCGCGTTCCTGTTCCTGTCAACACTCGCTCCCTTGTTCCCGGTATTGTCTTCCTGTCCGGGTCCTGTGCCGCTTCCCGTAACGAAGCGGAATCTCGTAGTCTTTGGCCGCCCAGCGTGGACCGTCGTAGGCGTCTCTGGGGCTGCCGCTCCGGCGTTCTCTGTATTGGCTCGGGCGTCTTGAGCTGTGCCATGGCCGCTTCAATCCAGTCGGCATCGATTTCGCTGTCAAGCTGCTTCTCTCCGTCCTCTTCGAGGATGATCGTGTTTGTGCTATGTCTCCTTGATCGGTCGAGCGAAGGAGTCGGGGCAAACCCACTGTCTCTGTAAAAGCCAACTTCCGAGGCTGTCGCTTCGGCCTCAGCCTCCGGCTGCTCTTCAACCGCGGGCAATGCTCTGGGGGGCGACAACCTATAGTCAGACAACTCGTAGTCGGATATTTCAGACATCATGTCCATTGGCGGGAGCACCGAGATTTCCGATGCCTCCCGGAGTAGCCCACCGATTGGATCCTCCACTTCGGAATGCCGCCTCAACAACTCAAACGGCCCCAGGGGCTCCGTGGCCTCGAGAACCGGGCTCTCGACTAATTCCCCCCCGAACAAACCTCCACGCTCACCCTTCTTTACAAGTGCACCCTCGTCATCTCTTGCTTCCACAATGCTTTCGCTCCGCTTTGGTGTAGTGGGTGCGTCAGAGGGATCGTGACGCTTTCTGCGCCTCTTGGGAGTGGTAGGGAGGCCACCTCCGTGCAGAAAGTCGTCAATCATGTCCTCTCTGTCCGCTTGATTTGATTCCCAGCTCCTCTCGTCACCGCTTTGCCGAAGAGCTGGATTCCCTAAAAAAGACTCCTCCTTGGGGTCTTCCTTGTCGTCTCCCCCTACAGGGTCCTTGTCTCTGTCCTTTGTCTTCTTTTTCCTGGGACTGCCAAACCGCTCAGAGAAGAGAGAAATGCCTCCTGAGAGTGACCCGAACCACCTGTCGGACTTCTCGCCGCCTTGACTAGCGGGCCTCGAGCCCTTTTTCGGCGACTGAGATCCGGGAACGGACGAAGCTCGCTTCTCGCTTCGTAACTGCGAGCCTGCGCGCTCAGCGTTGTCTGGAGTGTGGACAGGTATCTGCTGCTCCGTTTGGCTGTCCCTTCGCTGCGGCGTCAAGATCTCAGAGGGCTCGTCGACCAGAGGTGCGTCCTGGATGATTTGCATCGAGCTGCCATCTGCGTGCTCGGGGATTTTTCTGCTGCCCCGGGTAATCTCAGGGCTCTCCATGAGGCCGGATTCAGGCTTTCTGCCGGAGGAGTTTCCCCAGTTGCCTGTGAACATGTCCCATTGGATATCTGATTCATCCTCCGCGGGTGCGGAAGCAGTCGGTTCGGAAGCAGTCGGCTCCTGAGAGGTTTCTGTTGTGGAATCCTCTCGTACATTCGATCCAAGTTCATTTACTGGCTTCAGCTCGACGTTTTCTGACGCTTCAGACGAGCGTGGGACCTCGGCAGCCTCATTTCCGGGCAAGTCTGGAGATTCATTGTGTTGTGGTTTCTCTGGTTCCTCTCCGACGGCCTCTTCCAGGATGGTCTCCAAGTCCGGTGATGCAGCGGCGCGTTCGATCAACTTAGCCTGCTCCGATGGTGACAGCTCAGGGTCATCCGCAAATCTCGAAAACAGATCATCCTCTGTAGAGGGCTGGCTGTTGGCATTACCAGGCTGGGTCATCGTACCATCGGGCCCAGCGGGTACATGTCCAGCCTCCAATTGTACTGGAACTTGAGGCTGATCAACAGGTGGCTCCACAACAAGACTGGGCACGCTACCCTCGAGGCTGGGATTCGAAGTCGTCGGGACCGATTCGCTGAGACTCGTCAGCGAGTTTGATGGCTCGCTTCCGCCTCGCGACTTCTTGCGCTTGTGCTTGCTTTTGTGTCCCTTCTTCTTCTTCTTCTTCTTTCCGCGTCGGTCTCGATGGGGGCGTGATTCTGCACGCGGAGTCGCGACCACCTCGAAGCCAGTAAGCCTTGTCGTTGAGTCATTCGGTCCTCGCGAAAAGTCGGTTTGATATGACATATCTGAAGCCACGGAGGAAGCATCGTAACTATCGTCACTGTCGTATTCGCTTCCTGAGTCCTGTTCTTGTCCAGGTACGGTCAAGTGCATTGATCCAGTCCTAACGGAGTTTGACCTTGCTTCCACAGGTTTCGGCTGTCGGGGCTCAGAATCAGCAGGTTCAACTGACTCTAAGTTTTCCTTTGTGAGTTCCTGGGAAGCCTGCCTTGGAGTCTCAGCTGGCAAAGCAGACTCAGGTTCGCGTTGATCAGCCCGCTCGATAGATAGTGGTTCCTCAATCGGCACACTTACTGCCTCAGTCGGTGGTAATTGTTCTGAACCGGGAGCGGCAGGGTCGACCGGTACATCGCTTTCCGTACCAATGGTTCTCTCTGGCATTGAAGGCTCCTCCGATTTGTCGTGCTGGGTCGGTTCCGTTACCTGAGGCTTCAGGGCTGTGTCAAGCTCGGCGGGCTGAGGCGCAAGGCTCTCCTCTTCAGTTGGGTCTAGAGGGCGAGGAGCCGACGTCTCTTCCGCAGTTGATGGATACTGAGCTTCGTCTTTCTGCTCAGCCACAGCTTCCTCGAGATGTGGCTCTTCCAGCTTGTGTTCCTCGAGAATAGGTCCTTCCTGAGTCTCCGACGTCGATTCCTGTAGATGCTCCTCCGGCAATGGTCCAGCCTGAGCCTCTTCGAGACCAGTTTCGGAACCTTTGGGGGCCTCTTCAGCTACCGGCTCCAGCTCAGGCTCATCAGACTTCAGCTCTTCTTTGGGCTCGTCCGGCTTTTGCTCCTGCTGGGCTTCATTCAGTGCCTGTTCCAAGGGAAGTTCTTCGGGCTTGTCTTCGGCAATCGGCGCGACCTCGAGATTGGTTTCGGGAACATCAGATTCTGGAGCATCTGCAGGCTCGGAGTGTGCTTCGTCGACAACGGCAGGATCATTGTCCAAGTGTGATCCATCCTTAGTGTCCATGACTAGATCTGAACTTGGCGACGTGGCGCTGATCGAGTCATCCTTGAGAGTCTCTGCTGGTACCTCGACTTGGTCTTGACCTGTAGTTACAGCTGTCTCTTGGGCTTCATTGGCAGGCTGAGCGAGCTCCATCTCCGTCGGTGTCTGAGCCTCTTGCGGTACAAGGGCGTCTTCAGTCTGTGGCTCATCCACCTCTTGGGGAGCATCCTTGGCCTCGCCACCTTGTGCGAGATCCATTTGATCGGAAGTTTGAGGTTGTATCGAGCGCTCAAGCTCCACATCTTTGTCAGTGTCTGCTGGGATGGCTGGTGAAGCAACGGGTTCAGCTTCTTGTGCAGTAGGTCGATTCAATTCAGAGGTCATGTCAGGCTCTTGAGGGAAGCTGGTTTCCACCGAGGGTTCCAAAGTATCAGCCGGGTCAGCTGCTTCAGATTGGCCAGGAGCTTCTGCGTTCTCCTCGGTCTTTTCCACATCGAGAGTCACGTTGTCGTTTTCCTCCATTTGAGGCGCATGCTCCACCTCTTGAGTTGAAGGGAGTTCCACATGGGGCTCAGTATCGAGGTGAGCATCGGATTCAGCAGCATCGGCTTGGGTCTCCCTTGATTTTTCTTCAGAGTCCTCCGTCTCTAATTCGATGTCATCTGTTGACGGCTTTAATTCATCGTCCACAGCCTCATGCTCCGCTTCGGGCTCCAGATCAAGTTCGCGGCTGGTTTCCTGCGGCGGAAGGGACTCAGACTCTGGTAGAGGTTTGACTTCGTCATGCTTAGCCTCGTTATCTTCTTTGCGTTCCTCAGAAGGGCTCGAGTCCAGTGCGGCTTGGTGTTCCTGAGGCACACCGTCTTGGTCCAGATCAGCGCTAGAGGGCTGCTCAACTGCCGCATCGTCGTGTAGCTTGGCATCCACCTCTGCAGGACCTTTGTTCCGTTCTTCGTCCTTGTCTCCCTCTTCTAGTGGAACAACTTCAGTGAGATCGGGCTCCTGGAGAACAGTGTCGGGGGCCGGAGTGGAGATTTGCTCCTCAATTCGCTCGCGCTCTTCAGCCAAGAGAACATTATCAGCAGCATCGATAGCTGCCGGTGTGGCTGCCTCGGGTTTGTCAGACTCATCTAGGGCGGTATCATCAACGACGGATTCCATTGGGGCTGGTGATTCGACGGCCGCCTCATGGTTGGTTTCATCTGCCGCGTTCGGCACAGGAGGCGGCGGCCGCAAAGGCTCCTCTGGAACTTCAAAGCTCTCGCTCGCCTCTGTCGGCTCAGCACGAAGTCCGTCTTGCTCGGTAGAATGCTCAGAAGGAGCATCAGTAGCAGGCTCCACTGGCGCTGCAGATTGGTGTTCGGTGCTTCCATCAGCAGCATTTGGTACAGGAGGTGGTGGCCGCGCAGGCTCCTCCGGGACTGCAAAACTCTCGTCCATACGTGTTGGCTGGTCACTAACAGGGTATTGCGGAGTAGGATTCTCAGAAGGAACATTAATAACGGATTCCATAGGGGTCGAAAACTCGAGTTCAGTCGCCTTGGGATTGGCTTCGTTAACAGCGTTCGGCACAGGAGGAGGCGGCCGCGCAGGCTCCTCCGGGACAGCAAAACTCTCATCCGTCTGCGTTGGCTCAACACTAATGGGAGATTGCTGAGTGGGATACTCAGACGGAGCATCGCCCTGGGAAAACAGTGGCTCAGAAATCTCCGAAGAAAATGATGGAAGTTGACTGGGAGCTGAGTCGACATCTTTGCCACCCGCTATCTCCTCGATGGTTCGCGGCACACCCTCATTTGGTGTTGGTTCGAGTGAGTCCTCTTCCGATTCTTCGGCAATAGACTCCAGTACTCTGGTCTCCTCGGTGCCCTCGTGCTCGGATTGGTCCTCAGATTGACCAATGTTCCAGGCTGACTCGTCTGGCACGGGTTCTGACTTGGACTCGCTGTCTTGTTGCGTCATTCCTTCAGACTTCTCTGCAGAAGCCGCCTCTTCCAGTAGATCTTCCATCAACTCCTCTAGAATCGGAGACAATTGGTCATTGTAGACCGGAGCATGTTCAACGGCTTCGGATGGCACGGTGTTGTCACCCTCCGAAGCAACCGCGTCCTCGAGAGCAGGCTCAGGCTCTTCCATGATAGTCGGCAGCTGAATCGTCTCTTCGTACTCAGGTTCGTACTCAGCTTCAGCAACCGTCTCGTCATATTCGCGTTTCTCGTCGTCGGTTGCATTCCATTGACGATCCGCCGAGGGAGAACCCTCCAATGGAACGGGTGCCTCCTCATGGAGAACCGGAGCTTCTGTGTCCTTGCTCTCCGAGTCAACAATTTCTTCGGCCACGGCAGGAGATTCAATAGGCATCTCTTCCGCAGCTAGAACGGCTTCATTCGTCGCCAGAACCTCTCGGTCTTGAATAGGTGAGTCACGGTCTTCCATTTCGGCAAGCACGTCGCCAGGAAGCTCCACGGTTGTGGGAGCAGAGGTGTCCTCCTGTAATGGCGACTCTCCTTGAGGGGGCAATTCTTGAGGCAGGGGAGCCAGAACTTCGAGCTTCTCCTCGGCAGCAGTGGCTTCATCTTCGACCTGAAGACCCCTATTTCCACCCTCTTGTTCGTCGCCCAGCTCTGGTAAGATCACCTCCGTCTTGTCATCGCCAGAACGGTCCGCCTGTGGAATCGGCTCACTATCAGTAGCAGCCCACTTTTGAAGCTCGTCATCGACGGCCGGCTCATCGTTCTTTGTCTCCTCGACTGTGGTTGGAGGAATTGATGGCCGTTCTTCGGTATCAGCCAGGATGGTGTGCTCAGGTGCGGGTTCTAAGCCTTCACGAGGAGTTGGCTCGGCGGATGCAACGGCATCTCGCGCCTGTTCACCGAATGCTTCCTCTTCGGTGTCTCGTGTAAGCTGTTCTGGGATTTCCCGGGCAGGTTCAGGAGCAGTGGTATCTTTAGTAAGATCCACAGGTGTTTCCTCCACCACTTCTACTGCATCAACAGGTGCAGGCTGTATGACTTCATCGTGGGGCTTGCGCTCGGTTTCTTTGAGCTCCGTGGGAAGAGTCTCTGCGACATCTGAGGTATGTTGGATAGGGGTATTGTTGGAAGTTTCCGGCGCTGTAGCTTCTGCTGCGGCTGCCGCCGCCGCCGACTTGCTCTTCTTCTTCCTCCTCTTTCTCTTCTTCTTCTTCTTCTTCTTTTTCTTGCTCTTCTTCGAGCTCGTCGACACCACAGACTCGGCCCCAAGAGAGACGACAGACGCCGTCATGTCACGAACCCCGTGCTCCACTTCCCCGTCGCGCTTTGCGACGCCCGCCACCTCATGGTGTTTGACCCTCTCTTCTTCCTCCTCGGATTCTTCAAAATCTTCCGAATCTTCTGAGTCGTCCTCTTCATCATATGAGGAGCCATCCTCATCTGATTCCTCCGAGTCTTCAATGACCGTAGATGTCGCAGGCTTCCTTGCGTATTCCTCTTCAGGGACCCCGGCATCCCGTTGAACAGGCTCAAGTTCCTTGACTTCCGTCGTATCCTCCAGAATTGGCTCAGCAGCGGCCTCAGTGATCTTATGAGCTGCAGCTGGTAGGGTGCCGATGACGATTTCTTCCTCAACTTCCTCGGGAACCGAGCGTTGACTTGACTCCGCGATTACGTCAGACGAGACCTCCTCAGACACAGGTACGATGTCGACGAAGGCCTCGTTGGACGGCGCCTCATGAACCTCTTCCAGAGGCTCAAAAACTGCGACCGGCTCAGACTTCCACTCAAGCTCTGGCCCAGGGGCATAACGTTCCGGCTCCGGCTCCGACTCGTCCTCGACCATCACAGGCTGTCCCCTGCTCTCCTTGGCCCAAGACTGCTCCTCTGGCTTATCACGGGCAGGCTCCAATGCCTGAAGGGGGAGCTCCTCTTTGGAAAAAGACTCAGTTGAAGGAATGTATTCGGTATCTAGAGTATGGTCCTTGTCGATAGCTGAATCCGGAATCCCGACAAACGCAGCCAATGTCTCGTCAGCCGCCGGCTGGGCAGAAAAGTCGCGCTCAAGCTCCGCTCCCGATGATATGGACTCGCTCTCCTTCCAGTTCCCATTCTTCTCACCCTCGTCGAGTGGCCCCTCAGCAGGTTCTTGCAAGGCGCCGGTGCGGCCCTGGTCCTCTGGGACGCTCTCATTGCTAGGCAAAGTCTCAATCACCCTGTCCATAGATGCTGGTGTTGGATGGTCCGGTACCTTGTCCTCAAAAAACTTTGCGGGTCTTGAAAATTCGGGGATTGCGCCAAGCATCGATGGCTCGATGGGCGGCAGATCCGGTTCATAGAGGTCATCCTCATGCATGGCAGCAGGCGAGGTGTGTGCCGTTTCAAAGGCATCGGAGCGTTCGTCTGGTGATGTCAAATCATCGGAGGGATGGCGGACAAGATCCTGGCGGGGCGAGAGGAAGCGTTGAGTAGGAGTTGGGGGGCTCGGTATGGCTGGAGCATCCACTGTCTTGGCTGAGTGACCCGACGAAGGCGTCGACTCAAAGGGAACAGCTTCGTCGTGATTGTCTGTCGTCAATGGCCTATCGTTACCAGCCGTTCTAGGACCAGGGAGGCGGTAGTCATCACCAGCCGCAGCTTCGCCTAGAGTGTTGTCAGTAGGATGGACGGGCAGCTCGTACGTCACGTCTGCTTTCGGGGTAGAACCCGAAGATTCCTCGTCAGTGACGGCGTTGTCCATTCCGGGTATCTGGGTTTGCAGCCGGAGTGAGCGATCAGCTAGGTTGAACCCATCGTTGGGAGGCAACGGGCTTCGGAAGTCTTCCGGTCGCAAGACGGGCAGCAGCTTCCCCCCATTGTGCTCTTCTTTGTCGGACACGGCTCCCCCTTCAGCTTCACTTGTTGCTTCGCTAGGGGGCAGGGGCGGTAAGTCTCCGCCTTTGGGGCTTCTCTCGTTCGATCCACGCCGCGCATGCTCAAGAAGCATCAGGGGCATGAATTCTTTGGTGCTGTCCCAAGACGTCGGCCGGGATGGCGTACGGGAAGTCTTGTAAGAGACAGGGCTGGAAGGCCTGGACCCGATACCCCTGAGCAGTGCCAAGGGGACGGCGGTATTGCTATGTGACCTGTTGCGGGAGTTGGACAGGTTGTTTTCTTGGTTGCTTCGTTGCCGGCGATGCGACTTTTCGAATTTCCGGCTTCGATCCTCAACCGGCGTCCCAGGACGACTGTCGGGCAGGCCCGGCAGCTCGTCGAAGCTGGCCTCTACGGGGGTTCCCGGTAGACTGGGCGGCAGAGGGAGCAGGTCGCCATACTGGGGATCGATCGCAATCGCTCGGGGCGCAATCACGGGGTAGTGATCCTCTTCGTCCTCCCGGCTCGAGCCAGGGAGATCTCGCGAGATGTTCTCCGGGTCCGAGGAGACATCGGCGGCATTTGAGCGAGTCAAGGCCTTTGCTGCGGCCGCAGCAATGCTCGCTAGGCCGGCACCCGCGCCAAGAGTGCCGGCTTGCTCAAAAAAAGACTCGCCCTTTTCGTTGATGGTACTGTTGTCGTTTTTGTTGTTGCCAGACTTGAAGATGCCCGAGAAGAAGTTGGACTTCTTGCCGGAGGAGTCTTTGCGTTTACGCGAGGGCACAGGTTTCTCGCTATTATCATTATCTTGGTAGTGCCTTGCCTCCCTGTTTCTAGGTTTTCTTTCGTCGTCCCGAGATTCGCGCCTCGCGCTGCGTTCGTCATGGCTGTCACCTCCCGGGTATGGTGGCGGCTCGTCGCCGCGGCTTTGGCGAATGTCTCTCTCCGTAGCGCTCCGACGCTTCCCCCGCGCGCTTCTCCTGCTGGAGGTCGACAGCTCCGAAGCAACGAGCGACTTCCGCGTAGACCTCGGTGAGCTATCCCAATCCTCCCAGTCTTCGACGCTGAACACGGTGGCCTCGTCACCAGGGACCGAAATCCTTGAAATCTCGGTGCCTTCGTCACCAGGTATGGACAGCTTGGAATGGTCGTCATCAAGGCGAGAAGAGATGGTTGACGCTTCATCTAAACGGTCTCGTCGCTTCTTCTTAGTCTTTTTCTTCGGCCTATCGGCAGGGGCAACGTCGGAAGCGCTGTCGTCCGCTAGAGCTTCTGGTTCAAGTGCCTCCGCTGGAGGCAGCTCAGCATCGGAATCGTGCCTTGCTGCAGGTTCTGTCGCTTCAGGCTCATTGGGCGGGCTGGACCGTCTCGTCTGTAAAAACTTCTCCAGCCTCTCCATCTTGGCCTTCTTGTCCTCACCCTCGTCCTCGTCCTGGGTTTCGGGGACTGGCTGCGAGTTGCGCGACTCTACCGCTTCCAACACCTCCCGGGGTGGTCGAATCTCGCCCGATTGCCTCTTTTGAAGGAGGTTCTCGAGTATATTCCGTCGCTCATTGCCTCTTGGGGGAGGGGTGACTGGTCGATCTTGTGTAGTCGGTGGCTCGACGACCGGCTCCTCCTGAGGCGGAGAGGGGGGCTTGATCTCACCGGACCGCCTCATCTGAAGATATCTCTCGAGCTTGTCAAGCTTCTCTTGCTTCTCTTGCTTCTGAGGCTTCTCATCTTCCTCGTCCTCCGTATCAGTCAAGGAGAGCTCCTCTTCATCTTCTTGCTCTCTGCTTCTTGCCACATCGACTTGCGGCTCATCTTTTCGGACTTCATCTTTGGATGGGACTGGTACGGGATCCTGGGTTGGTCGCTCGGGAACAACATGGCCCATGACGGTGTCCTCGTTTGTTCCCGGACGAGAGTCTCGACGGCGGAAGGCTGGGTCGTCAATCACAATATTAGGGTCGAAGCCGCTCTCCTTCAGGCCAGCTGCGACAGTGGCCGCAAACTCGAGATCGTCGGCGTAGGCCCCAGGCATCTGTTCCGGCTCGGAGCTGACTGGCTTGGGGCCAGGAACAGGTGGTGCGCCATCGACGTCGTCATCGGCAGGAAGGTCGCCGCTCCGCTTGGCAGTGTGTCTGTCGAGCTCTGTCGTCGGCTCGGCGGTGCCAGCGGTCATCATGGCAGCGATCTTGCCCCATTGGCTAATCTTGCTGAGACGGGGCCTGGGTTTGTCCTCCGCCTCAGCCGGTTCGTTTGGGGATTCGGCACGGCTACGAGCCTCGGGCGATTCGACTACGAAGCGCTTCGTCGAGTTTTCGCCCCACGAGACGGACTTGCCGCTGGGTGACGAGTGCGCCGCCTCCTCTTGGTGACCAGACTCATCCTCGGATGAATCAACCAAATCATTTTCAAGCTCTCTAGTTGCAGGCACCTCTGCTGGCTGCTTCAACGCCTCACCAGCTCCCGACGTGGGATCGGGGCTGGGCACCGGCGTAGGGCGGACAATGTTGAGCAATGGACGTTCACGGGAAGAGTCGCGGGTCCTGAATCTTGAGGCATCGGTCTGGTGCGGATAGATCTCGTTGTCCACCTTGACATCGGCATTGGGAGGTGCGTAAGGATTCTCGTCATCATCATGCTCCCTGTCTTCCATGCTGGGCGGTGAAACGATGGCAAATGATTCTTCGGCGGATGGCTTCTCCCATTTATCCACGACGGATTCCTCGGGAGACTTGCTGCGAGACCGGATATCGTCGGAAGCAATCTTTCGCGCAATCACAGACTCGCGGTAGTACCTGTCTGCATCCTCCTGAACAGCATCTTTTTCAGGCCTGGATCGATCCCGAGAACCGTCTTCCGAGTATTCGCGGCGTCTGCGCTCCCGCGACCGCTCCTCCTCGACAGCGATGGCCGATGCAATGGCCACGGCAGCAACCGGAATGGTGGAATGCTTGGCCTCGTCTAGGATAGATCGAGCCTCCCTTTCCTCCTGTTCGTACTCGTACCCAGCTCGGGGGTCTCGGCCTCGAGATCCAGTATCGACCCCCCTTTGTCTCTCCTCTGCCGCTTTCTCAAGCTCATGGGAGTCCTTTCGACTGAGCCTAATGTCGGCATTGGGCGGTCGTATCGACATTGAAGGCTGAGGAGAGGGCGCGGAAGCAGTAACAGACCTGGACTCGGTGAAGTTTGGAGGGACACGATCAACGGTGACAATCTCAGGAGTCAGTGGCCGGCGGGGCGTGTTGAACTGGGGGGTTCCAAAAGCATCGTCGGCAACCTGGTATTGAAAAGGGTCAACATTGGATTTCGGGGCGGGCTGGGCTGGCTTGTCAGCCTTCCGGTCACCTGCCTTTGTCGCACGAGCGGTTTCTTGCTGCTGTTGCTGTTGCTGTTGCCTCTGGGCGTCGCGAAGTCGGTCCCTGCGCTCTTGGGCTTGACGCTGCTCAATCTCTCGCATGTGAGCATCATAGGTAGTTTGATACTTGAGGCTCTCCTTGCGCTCTTCGGGGTGAAGCTCCATCCAGGTTCTGCTCTCCTTGGCCAGACCAGGCGAGTCCTTGCCAAAGTAGTCGGGCATCTCGCGGTTGGATTCCATCCGAGGGGAGTCTACATCATCGTTTCGACGGTTATAGTAGACTTCGGGATTGGCCCGCCGCCGCTCGAGCTCCTCAAAGGGGGCCAGGTCGCGCTGGAAATAATCTTCATCTGGGTCCGGACGAGTAAGCCTGACATTGTCGCGGTAGATGCGATCCTCGCTCCAAGGCCCCCTTTGCTCAGCCATGCGAGCCGCTGCGGCGGCAGCAGCTGCCGCAACGCCTCCATCGAGCGTAGGGTCCAGAAACCCGCCGTTGGAATGCTGGCGGCGGTAGCTATTCCGAGAATCTCGGCGACCGGCCTCGAAGACCTTGTTAGAGACCGGGGCCTTGGGGATCGGCTGCTGGAGGGGGACAGGCGCCGGGCGGTGGGCGGAATCGGCCTGCGATCCACCAGTGGCTGGTCTGTCATTATCGTAGAGATGGGGACCCGTAGAGGCTGAAGGCCGCGGCTCGTCTCCAAACCCGCAGGGGGTGTTGATCAGCCCGCGCAACGAGTTCAAGGGGCCGAAGAGCCGAGGATCCACAACAGAGCTCTTTCTGCTGTGAGAAGGGTTGGAATCGGCGACAGCGGTGGCAACGGCCCCGGCGGCAGCGCCCGTAAGGACAGGCAGGGCGACGTTGGAGAGCGAAGAATCGCCGCCGTAAGCGAGATGGGCGTCGCTCCCGGACAAGGCGACGTTGGAGCGCGAAGAATCATCGCCGCCGTAGGCCAGATGTATGAGACTGTCATCGCTTGACGAGCTGTCGGAAGAGTCGTCGTCGTCCTCCGAGGCCGACTCCCAGTCCGATTCGTCCGACGATGAGCTGCGGTGCTTCTTGGAGCCGGCAAGCCCTCGCTTCTTAGCCTCCTTTCTGCTTTTCCGCAGTGCGCTGATAGCGGCGGCAGTGGATGCCAGTCCGCTGGGTCGAGACTTTCCGACGAGGCGTAGGTCCTCCTCGTTGGACCTCCGAGCCAGATCCGACAGCTGGCGGCCAATGGCAATAATCTCCTCGTCCGTCTTGTTGCGCTTCGTCTCACTGGATGGCCTAGGGGATGGCCGGTTGGGTTGCGCGGCCGGGTATTGCGAGTATGGCAGCGGCTGCTGGGGATGCGAGCTGGACGCGGCAGAGCCCGCAACGGAGCTGCTGTAGCGGGTGGACCGATCCTTTTCCTTCTTGACAAAGCCCGTGCCGTACGCCATGTCGGAATTGATGGACGAGTGGGACGAGTTGCTGCCACCGCCAAAGAAGACGCCGCGTCGCCTCTTGGTGCCGCTGCCCCTGCGTCGCCGCCGCCGCCGCACCTCTGAGGGCGCCTTGATGAAGGTGCTGAAGAAGCCGCCGAAGCGGGATGTGGGATACTGTCGGGAGATTTCCATGTACGAGGAGGACGATGACGACGGCGACGACGACAGCGAGCCAGACGAGGCCCGGGACCGGGGCAGGACCTCCTGCGAGGGCGTCTGGCGCTGCGACATTGGCGGCAGCGACGACGTGTGGTGGGGGAATGAGGCCGGGTATTGCTGCTGGTACTGCTGCGGCGAGGGATACGGCGACGATGCCGTATGCTGGGGCTGCAGCGGCGGCGGCTGGAACCGCGGTTGTTGCTCTGATGATGGCTGGACTTGGGGGAGAGGCTGCGAGGGAAGCCGAGGTTGGGAGTGAAGCTGAGGTTGAGGCTGCGGCTTGTCCTGCTGGGTCGGATACTCGTACGGCTGCGGCTGCTGCTGCGTCCGTGGGCTGTCGGCGCTGTAAGAGCTCCCGGCCGGCTGCTGAGGCGCGATGCTGCTCTTGGGCGACGACGACGAGTACAGGCCGGCGGGATCCTCGCGCGACAGTCGCTTCTCGCGCCTCCGCCTCCTGAAGCTCTCCGGGCTCCGGCGGCGGGGATGAGGCATCGTGGGCACCGGGCGTGGCGTGCGGTCGCTCTGCCAGTGACAAGCTGCTCTCTATCTTCTTTTTTCTATTTTTCTATTAGTTCCCTCCCTCTTATCATCCGGGTGGTGTGAAGGAGTCGAAGCCCGGCTCGTGTTTTTTTCCTCGTCTGTTTTGGTTTCCCCCAAGGGAAACGAGAGCTGACGGAACTGCGACCGACTAGCACAGCACAGCTTAGCAGCACGACGCCAATCCTCGCTCGCTCACACACCCCAGTCGACCCGACCCGCTCCGTGGACAGGACAGGCGGTGGCTGGGCGACGGCTTCGACGCTGGCGAGGAGAAAGGCGATTCAAACGCGGAGCGTCCAGCGCAAAAGATGGTGGCCGGGGCCAGGCTGGTCGGTGTGGCTGACGGCACGGCCCAATCAGGCGGCGCCACCATGGGGGTTTAGCGGCTGTCTTCAGCTGGCCAGTAGCCGGACAAGCGATCACAAGAGACTGGGGCCGACAGAAAAAAGGGGGCACCTCCGGGTCGACGAGACTGTGAAGGATGGAGGTACATGCCGCTATCGAGATGCGATTCTGGCAGCAGATCTGGCGGCAAGACACAAAACGAGAGCTGGGGTAGGTTAAGCTGCCGAGCTGGTTCAGCCACGTACGTAGCAAGTGCCTTGTCCTACCTGCGTCTGTCGGTCGAATTCGAGTCTTGATATTAACAAGCAAACAAACAAACAAAAGGGACCAGGACACGAAGAACAAGCGACGATGATAATAACTGTCAGGTAACATTGTATCAACTCGAGCGCCAGAGCGTCGACTCTTACACCCAAACCGGAGCAGAAGCGCGAGGGTGCAGCAAACGGGTGGCGCCAAGTGGATTCCGAGCTTCAACGTGCGGTGCACATGCTTCCATGTGCGGAGGTACCTCGCCGGCCATATCTGGGTGACGGGTACAACAGCGTGAGCATTCCAGCCTCACGCACCAGCCTGTGGGGCTCATCAGAAGCGTGTCAATGCTCTCTGCACTTCAATGTACTTGTTCGTACCTTATCATCGTGTCTTACCTTACACAAGCACTGGAAACCCTTCAATCCTCTTCATTCTTCTTCATCAGCTGCACCTCAAGCTCCAATTGCTGGCCCCCAGCAGCTCGCTTCAGACACAACCTGCGTCCCGCATCCATTGGTTGTCACTGACTCAACGTCGCACATCTGCTGCGCTGGCGGCTCCTCTCCATCTCGCCATCTCGGCATCCCTCCTCCCTGTCCTATGCATGTACACATCATGTACAATCTGCATCTCCCCTCTCCCAGCTTCGCCAATCAAACGCCCAGCAGCCGCCCGTTTCGAGGCCCTCAGACGCTACAGGGGGTCACAGGGAGTCCCCGAGTCCCCCAGTTGGGCGACGAAGTCACACAAAGTACATGCACCACCCCATCTGTCTCACTCTCCTGTCTGACCATTGTGCTTGTAGTACAACAACAGCGACAGCGACAACCTGTGCAGCCATTGGCTTCTGATCCAGATATCGACCGCTACCTAGCGGTACCTTGCGTGTGTCTGTCTTCCCTCTTCGCCGATGCAAACCCCGCTTTTCTGCCAGTTGGCACTACGACCTTGTGTTGTCTTACGGTTGTCTCTTGTGTGTGTGTCTGTGTCTGTGTATCGCCAGATCGAGATATTACTAGTGCTAAGGTACTATTCCGAAGGCAGGGCGACAAAATAAGGGAGACAAAACAAGCCTTTTGACTTACCCTGCATAACATCGTTGCCTTCCAAATCTGCCAAACTCCAATGCATCTGATGGCGATGCGAGTGCTGCAGCAGTACATACATACATACGAGCATTAGGCTGTTATGTCATATGTTAAGTTATACGAGGATGCTGCTAATAATACCGAATGGCGCGTAGAATCGGCTTGGTACATCTTATATCATGCCATCTTCGCAGATCCGATCCCTCTTCTTTGTCCGTCTCACCCATCACCGCTATCGCGAGACCTTGTCTCGGCTTAAGACAAAGAGATGTCGTACTTCACACAGCCGGCAGAACCAAAGCATACTCGCACGTTGTTTTCGGGGAAGACGATGAAGGAGATAGTACCCATCTGAAGAGAATAAAAATAGCAAAAAAAAGGGACACATTACCTCTCTCATGCAGCATGCGAAGAACGAGGGCTTTTTTTCTTCATGTATGCATGCCCAAGACCTGACTCAATCACCCGCATGCTTCAGACGCCAGCAAACGAAAAAAATGTGACGCTCATAATGACCCCTTCACATCTCTGGAGACGCCTTTGTCGTCTGCGAGAATGCCCTTGTAGCACTCTGTTGATTCTACCCGGCAGTATATTGCATCTCATCAGATGAACATTGCAGTTTACGCGCAGGTAGAACAGCCTCATCTTCCAAGCAACTTCAATTTGAGTAATACATATTCTAATCAATATGGCATCCAACCTTACAACTGCGCAGGTGGCGTCGTCAGATCGCCTCGTCTATGCCGAACCAATAAGGAACATATGTCAGAGTTTATCTAGATTACCTACCTCAAGTATCAAACTACCAACAACATAAAAAGAACTGCTCGCTGAAAAGCCGACCTGCTCACAGCTACATTATACACGAGGCTGTTCCATCCTCTCGCAACGGCCATCTCCGACTCTTTTCGTTATCCCCAATCCCTGTACGTGAACATTCATCCAACTTCACCTCCCCCCTCAGTAGCCCGGCAGCACCCTGGTCCTCACATGCAATCCCTTCGCCGGCCTCGCCGTCACGCCCCCCTTGATATCAACCTTGTCCAGATCCTTCTCCTCCTCATTCGCAAGCTCAAACTCAAACCGGCCGATCCAGGCCGCCAAGAGACAGGCAAACTCCGCCTTGGCAAAGCTCGCCCCGATGCAGCTGCGCGGCCCGTGGAGGAACGTCATGAAGGCGTAGTTGCTCACCGCGCCGCCGCTCGCCGCCTTGCGGTTGCTCTCGTCCGAGAGCCCGTCGGCCGAGATCCAGCGGTCCGGGTTGAACTGGCCCGCGTCCGGGCCCCAGAGCTTCGGGTCCACGTTGACGGCAAAGGGGGACAGGGAGACGCGGATGCCCTTTGGTACGCGGACGCCCTGGATGGTGGTGTCGTGAGCCGCCTCGCGCACCGTCATCGGGACCGGGCTAAAGTACCGCAACACCTCGCTGCAGACCGCGTTGAGGTACGGCATGCGGTCAATGTCCAGGCTCGTGATGGTGGCGCCGACGTCGTCCGTGGAAGGCAGCCTCTCGCGGACCTCGTTGCGTAGCCGCGTCTGAATCTCGGGCGAGCAGCAGAGGAAGTAGATGGCCCAGGTCATTGCCGTCGCCGTCGTCTCGTGGCCGGCGGCCAGGAACGTCATGAGCTGGTCCACCAGGTTCTCGTCGGTAAACTGGCCGCTCTCGAGCGCGACGGAGAGAATGTCCACGTCGGTGCGCTCCTTGTTGGCCATCATCTTTTGCTTCTTATCTCGGATCAGATCCCGGCACACGGCCCTGATAGTTGCGGCGGCCGCGTCGACTTCCCTGTTTCGCTCCAGCGGCAGTCGGTAGAGCAGCCACGTGGGCACCAACGCGGCCAGGAAGACCAGAAGCTTGGCCGGCGGCTTCGGCTTGAAGAGGAACTGGTACGTCTGGACGAGGTCGTTGTGCTCATCCTGGATGGCCCGGAAGTCCCTGCCCAAGCCCGCGACGCCAATAATGTCGAGCGTCACCCTCGATGCCCATTCGCCGACCTCCAGGTCCGCCTGGCCGCGGTCGCCGCACTCCTTGGTCATAGCCCGGACCGCCTCGCGCGACTTGTCCCAGAAGACGGGATACAGGTCTTTGATGTGTCGGAACGCAAAAGCCGGCATCAAGTTGCGCCGCTGGCGCTTGTGCTCATCCCCCTCGGCCACCAGAACGCCATAGCCCAGAATGCGACCGAGTAAGGTCTTGACGTTCTCGGGCTTCTCGAAGGAGTAGCTGTTTGTGGTGAGCACCTCGCCCAGAGCCTTGGGAGAAGTGACGAGCAGACGCTCGCGGTTCAAGAACCAGTAGTAGCGTATGAGGCCCTCGTTGGGAATAGTCAGAGCCCTGTTGTTCACAGTCGGGTCAGTCAGCCGTGTACTCGTCTCTCCACGCAACAATGCACAGCGTTCAATGCTTGGTTGCCAGACAGACGGATGAACTTACCACTCTCTCATCGGCGCGCCGGGCTTCTCGGCCAGAATCTTCAATCCGTGGCCCATCAGCCAGTGCTTCCCCGGCGCCGTGGGCAGGTGTCGCAAGGGCGAGAACCACTTGGGATACACAAACATGTCGAAAATTCCGTAAGCCACCAGCTCGATCAAGAGCAGGACCGTCGCCGCCTGCAGAAAAGAGCCTCTGGTCCAGGCGTCCTGTGTCGCGTACATCCATCCCGCGCCGCCGGCGAGGGCCGAGACAACCATCAACTTGAAAGACATGGCTCCTCCTCAGATGCCCATTCGCATTTGTCGTCGAAGCAGTCGTCACCGACTTTAAGGTGTGATGGCCGATTTGAAACCAATTCCGCGACACTCTGTAGATTTCAGATGAAAAAGGGGAGAGAGGACAAAAGTGAATTAGACAGAAATTGAAATCGTCTTGGGAGGAAAGCAAAAGCCAGTACAGCGGGAAGAATTGTGAGCGAAAGGGGGTTCCAGCTAACAATTCAGCGGACCGAGTTCGGGCTCAGCGTCTTTCTCTTCGCCAAATCCGAAAGCTCAGTAAGATGGAAATCAGGCGAGTTTTGGATGAAACCCAGAGGTTCGGTTTGCCTCCCCAAATCGGCTAGAGTCTGCCCTCTGATGTAATGAGGACTGGGGGTTCAGCTGATTGATTGATTGATTCCAAGGGTCGCTAATAATATCCCGAAGACTGTGTAGGTAAGGTAGTTGCAGGTAGAAATCACAGGTAAAGAGAGAAAGACATGGCCTCAACTATTTATAAGGTACTCAAAGTACGGAGTTCAGAGGCAAAAGACTCATTTGACGACAATGCCTCGAACCCAAAGAACATCAGACGAGACGCGCAATTCCCCCCCCTCCCTCCCCACGGTCCGGTCGCCTCGCCCACCAAGCCGAAAGCCTTCTGGGAATACCAGAGCACGAATGCCGTTTCCGCGGGAGACGAGCGGAGTTCGCGAAATCAAGGAGGGGATTCACTAAAACCCCCAAACTACCTTACGCAGCCTATCATCTTTGCTAAAGACTCAGTAGCTTCAACCGAAACACGCAAGCTCTTATTCGTCAGAGACCGAGGGGGAGCCGCCATTCAACGAACGGGATTCCGGCAAAACCCCCCTAACCGTTCGACGGGTTCAACCTTCCTTTTCAGCTTCTTCTATGGAGTATAATCTAGGTTAGGTTCTTACAAAGTTGCTGTAGCTTTCAAGCATAGTCCGTAGCTCCGACAAACTCGTAGTGCTTCGACTGGAAGTGTATGCAGAAGGCCTACCTAGCATCCTAGCTGCTATCATGACCCGAAGTGCCCTGAAAGAAATAAAAGAGCAATGATCTGTAGGTAGTGGCTGACAGAGGCACAAGCGTCACTACAACACCGCCGACCATCCGAATCGGCCTCCATAAATAGATGACGATTCTACTTTATACATCCGCCCATCATTCTTCTCGATAATTTCGAACAGCAACTTAAAATAGCGTCTAGTATAAGGTGGACTTCAACTCCATTTTGTCTCAGCACTTATACAGCCACTCCTCTCCCAGAGTTCCGCAACGCCTCCATCAAAGACCAATGCCGTGCCATCACACCCCCATACATGCATCGCCAGCGCCAAAGTCCGCAAAGGATATGCCTTCTCCAACTCGAAAAATTCCAATGAAACCAAACCTGTCCGCCGCCGCCGCCGGCTCAAGCCCCGGCGCATGCATAAAAGACAACAATCAAGAAGAAATCAAGTCCGCCATTCCGTCGGCCGCAATCGACCCGCCGGGCCGGCTTTCGATCAACTTTCGCCCCTCTCCGTCTCCGTTCCACCCATTTGGGAAACGTCCGGTCTCCGTCGTTTGTACAAGCTCAACTCGAATGAATTGCCTAGAATGTTCACTGGCGACTTATCTTAAACTGCACGCATGAGCCTTTGTATGTAGGGCCGAGAGTTGATGCGTAATCATATTACAAGGTGTTCTGGTAGGTTGAACGAAGGCCTTCTACCCAGGCTGAAAGAAGCCCATCATAGTCGCCGCGCTTGACTAAGGCTAGGTTATCTCAACACCAACAGTATAATACGGCTTACCTGCAGCTACCTTACTGTAAAGTATGTGATGCTCACCTCTGCCTGTCTTCACATGTACGCTTGTATCAGCTGCGCTGAAGATATTAACCATGTAGTACCGACTTGGTCAAGTTTCTACCCCAAAGGCACCTAGTAGTACCACCCAACCTATCGCTGAACTCGCTCGCTCGACAAGGAAAGAGGGAAGACATGGGAATAAAAGAGCAAAAAATGATAATTCAAGAAGATATTGCAAGGATGGCTAGCCATTGTATACTCTCTAGTGCTTGTCGGCTGGTAGCAACCGGCCTATTACCACCACCTCCCTGAGCGTGGAACAGAGCCAATTCTTCACCACGGCCTCAGTCGATTCGGAGACGTCGACGCCGGCGATTGGGTATAATCTCCATACTCAGCACCTGTATTGCCTTGGGCGTCCGCCAATGTTCTGGCCCTGTCGCTGTTTTCAGGCCTCGTACTCGAAATCGTCGTGCTCGCTTGGGCTTGGCTATCTGGTCGTAGGGGCTGCAATGGTGAGCGTACGGGGCTTGTCAGATCGCCCTCAGCATTCCCTGCACCTGGCACAAAATTGAGGCGTGAAAATCTTTGTCTGCGCTGCCTGGGAGCTTCTCTTTCTTGGCTCGACGGAGGGTGTGCCCCTCGCTGCGGCGATGCTCTTGGGAGCCACTGAGAGTACCTCCCACCTTCCCGCAGGGGGTTACGCATCGGCCAATTCGTGGAGTTTGACGAAGATGAAGTCCAAGCATTGTTGGAAGGAGGATCGGAGTCTCTGCTGGCATGGGGAGTATCGCTTTCCGGCGCTTCAGGCTCTCGAGGTTCAACCATGTCGTCGTCATCCTGCTCTAAGTTGGCGATGAGATTCAGGTAGACTTCCTCCGTCATCCTATGGTAGCACGGTTAGCCAACTTTCCGTCCGGATCGACGACAGGAAGAAGGGGCAGAGAGGAAGAGAAAAGACGAAGGTCCAACTAACCTGCTAGAAATCTGGCCATGGGCCCTTAGCATTGCCAAAAAGGTTTGGGCGGGAGTGCGGCCGAGATAGTGCTTGGGATACAATTCCAAGTCTCTGCGGCAGTATGGACAACTTTCGGACTCCTCAAACCATCTGGAAATGCAATGGTCTCCAAATACATGCTTACATGTTGGCAATCGCAATGGCTCTTCGCACAACCCCTCAGGAGACTCTGTGCCGTAGTCATTGTAGCAAATAGCACATGCTGTACGTCTGTTAGCTCTCGATTTACAAGGAGGGGAAGCGGCTACAATACTCACTCCTCTCGCTTTCGGCCAAGTCTTGAATCTCGACTTTTTTCAAGACGTAGTGTGCGAATTTCCAAGCCGTCTTTCGTGATATGCTATCAGTGGCCTGCGTCTGTCGGGCGGTGGGCCTGGCGGTATTGCTTGCTGTGCCCTCGTCCAGTACCTGATCCAGTAATTGGTCGACTGCTGCATTTGTGCCACTTTCCTCGGTCTCTCTGATTGAGTCTGATGGCGGGCGTGTGGTCAACGAACGCCGGGCTCTCGACTGAATCGCTCTTCGGTGTGCGTGTGGCGCCAACCCAGATGGATCGTATTGATGTGATAAAGAGCCATCTAGCAACTGGTCAGTAGAGGAACAAGCATAGCCTTTCAAACGCACTACCTTGAAAGATTCAAGGGGGTGGAACAAAAATGGGGTACCTACAGAGAGTAGATGGCAGGGGAGGACGCGAGGCGCGAGAATTAATCCCTGGTAAAGCAGTATAGTTGGAACGGCGGAACGATGACGAGTTGGGAGTTTGCAGAGAAGTCGTTGAGTGCGGAACAACGTGGTCTGGATGAACGGCCACGTGATGTTGCGATGTGTAGATGCTATGAGGTGGCACATCTGGTGACATCGCGAGGCCGCTCTGCCCTAACTCATTTTCTGCTGGAGCAACAGACGTTGGCAGTCCAAACGCGGACCTGGGTTGCCCGTGAGGCATGCTCGCATGGTTTGTTTGGATCGGACCTGGCATCTGCGAAAAGGAGTCGTTCCACGGTGCAGCATGTGGCAATGGCACCGGGTGAGGGTATGGCAGATAGCCCCGAGGCGCAGTATCGGGCAGCGGAAGCCCACCGGATAAGCCCATTTGATGAGGCGGATCGAGATTAGGCGGATACGGGCTGTACATGGAGTAGAGTGGAGGAACGGCATTCTGGTTTGGAGGCCAATACATGGGTGGTACTGGTGCATGATGCCCAAGCTCCCGCCGCGGATCGGATGGTGAGAATGTAGCATCATATAGAGGAGGGTAGGGCGGCCGCCCGTTGTTTGTCGGATCCATTGATTTGGTCACGGCCTGTGCCAGACCTGGTCCCAGTCCACGATTCCTTAACTATCGACAGTAACCCAAATGGCCAAGCTTGTCTGGGTGGTCCAGTTCCACGCCAGCCGCGGGTTATGGGCTAGATGTGGGATCACGTAATGTTTCGAGTCGGGGTATTGTCTTGTAATGTCCAAAACAAGCGAACGACCCTGGCGATAATGACGGAAGCGGTTTTCAGAAGCGGTTTGCAGGACCCGGCCTATCAGAGTCGTGGGATAGAGATATATTCGAGGTATGAGATATCCAAAGGAGTCCTGGCAGTGGTTCGTGTGTCTTAGTGCAAGAGACTATAGTTCTCGCTGCAGTGGTCTCTTGACCAGAAGGTCGAATCCAAAGTAGCCGTCCAGAACCACGGGAAAGAGTCTCATTAACGTATGCTCAAAAGTGGCTGAGGGAACGGTCCATCCAAGCTTGGCTAAGACCTCCCGGAGCTTGCCTTGAGAAATCCCGAGACACACAAATGTTCTGGAGATGAAGAGGCGATAGGCAAGCTCAAGCACCCAAAGAAGATGTCACAGACAAGTGGAAGTATGAGGGATCCAGCACTGTAAAAGCCTAGGAGGGGATACTGCGCCTGATATTACCTGCCCAATAAGAGAGAGATGCCTTGCAGTTGGGTACGAGAAGTGAATGCAGGAGGCGGTCGGTCTTATTATAGCCGTGCCCAGCACCGACTGCTTATGAGATGTAGTCTTCTGCCCAGAAGCCGAGAATCCCCGTGGTGGCAGCGGTATGTCGATTACGGAGACTTTCTTCCAGAGCCAACCGAAGATGCTCAGGAACCTGCACGTCGTGGTCGAACGCGCCGCTTACCCAGCCAAGGTAACGGATTGATGATGTCGACAGATGCGTCCGAGGAGAATCGCCGCTTAAAGGAAGTGCTGCGACCTGAATCCAAGGCTTAGAGATTGGGCCACTGGAGAGAGATAAGCGATCTTGTTATCCGTGAGCCGCAGTGCGGGCATCTGTCCAGGACTCGGGTGTAGATGCACCAGCTGCCGGATCTTCACTTTAGGTATCAAGATTACCAGGTCTAGGCAAGGTAAGGTAAGCAAGACCTATGCAGGCGAATGCGCTGCGAAACCAAACGCTCCTCGGGTGCGCCGAGGGCTGATGGCGGCGGCTGCGGAGAGAGAAGGCGCAAGGGAGCCGGAGGCAAAGTGGACGCAGAGCGGAACGGAAAGAAAGCGACGAGGGAGGCGCTATCGAAGAGCAGGGTGAGGTAGGAGGCAGGGATGGGCGGAGGAGGCAAGAGCTGGATGCCAAATAAAGAGCAAGAGCGTCTGAACGAGACCTGAGGTGGTGAGGCCGGGGCAGGAGCAGCTCAGGCAGAATCACAGGCGTACGTCAGATGAAGCTCAAGCGAGAGCAGGAGCGTGGAAGAGAAGGAGGAAGTTCAGCCGAGCTGGGTTGGGCTGAGCCTAACTAGCCGAGCAACAGCAAGGGCAAGAGCGACAGCACGATAAGGGAAAGTAAAAAGAGAAAGAAAGAAAGAAGGAAGGAAGGAAGAAAAAGAAGGAAGGAAAGATCCCGGAAGGAGAGGAGAGGAAAGAGGAGCTGTGACGACTACTAAGTACGGCAGGTCAAGCTTCGAGCTGGGCTGCACCGGACTTGAACCTGGCAGGCACGCGTGATGGCTGACAGGGAGTGGAAGATGGACGGTCCAGAAAGGCGCCCAGTCATGAATCGCATGCTAAGGCATTGATTGATTGACTGATTGATTGATTGGCATGTCACGGCATTGGCATGGCCGTGGTGCGGAGAGCAGCGACGGGCATGGCATGGCATGGGCACTTGCGTCAAGCCATCACCAGTCAGGCCGTCCCGGTTGGCCCTGCATCGCGCTCCAGTCCGGCTCCAACTCGGCTGCCAAACGGGAAATGCATTGGACGGCCAGATTATCGGCAAAAAGGTGGCGGATGGGCGAGTGCGCCAGCGGGCACGTTGGCGAGTCGGCAAGGGAGGCACTTGCAAGGAGCTGGAGGGCACCACAGCCGCAAACAAGCTGGCATTCTCGCTCGGCGCCCTAACCAACAGCACAGGACTCGTCAGTCATTCACCTCGCCGGCTATGGATCAAGTTGGGTTGCAAATGCGCGGTGCATGCCGAGCCCGTGTTTGCAAAAAGGCCTTGGACGACAAATACGGCCCTTTGCATGCATCACCTTTGGCGCGGGGCGCAGAAATGCACCGCCTGTGGACCTCCATCACTCATGCCAACTAGCCAGCCATGATGAGGAAGATGGCGACAAAAGCCAGTTCGGCTGCGGGCTGGGAAGCCTTGAAACCATCTAGCCCGACGCAAGCGTGGAAAGGCAACTTGGGCTTCTCACCTGATAAGCTGCATGTTATGCCTGACGCCCAGCCCGTGGAGCCAGCCAACCTTCCAAGCTTCGGACAATCAGACTTTGTGCAAAGTCCTCGGAGTCTTCAGTCTTTCAGAGTCACCATATCCCTTGATCAACGGTATAACATCGTACCCAGCCGGCCGCCCTGCAGTCACCAACTTGAAGTCTACGCGTCACAGAAACGAGCAGAGGAGGCCAAGAAAGGGCTCAAGGAATCCCGTTCATTCATGTGCGTGGTCATCACATGAGTCGTCTCTGCCCGAGGGGGCCTGTGGGAAATGAAATGGCGCCAGCCAGAGTAAGGGACTGACGATCAATCAGCTCGAAACAATCAGAAAACCCCGTCAGCTACGGACCTCGTGATTGGGGTTCCAATATTGCGTGTGTCGCACCGTGCTCACGCCTCTTGCTCTTGTGTGGCAGCCAGTCGGGTTCAAGCTCAGACCAAGTCGGCGCCTTTTTCGCGGTGAGACGAGGTGTCAAGCTGGTTTTAGCACTGACCATATATGACGGATCAACTCTTCCTCATCCTGTCTCGCTCTGCGAAATATTGACAAAAGCGCAGTCCATCATACGAGCGCTATGACGATGTTGGGCCCAGACGTCTCGGAGCCATGCATCGGGCCAGCGCCGGAGGACCTGTCCGAGCTCCGGAGACCTTCCCCATCCGGCCGCGTTGCAAGCGTCTACGACTGCTATCACTGGGTACTTCCTACAAAAGATCACTCCTTCACCTGGCCTCCATGCACTGGCTTATACTTGAAGCTCCCTCTCTGCTGGTTCCCTTCGCTTTTCACAAAGCCTCCTGCAGGCCTTCTTATTCTCTCCCAAGCACCTGCACTACTGTCGATGCAGCCGCTGGGGGTGTCTCCATCATGGCCGTGAGGGGTAAGACGGGCAAAGTACGAAGTAAGGATGATGCTTCGTAATGGACCTTGAGGGGCTACACTATGCTCTGTGGCGAGGCACCTTGGTTTTTCTTCGAAATTCAGCCCCTCGCTGGTTAGTACGGGCCAGGAACTTCTCTCGCCGACGCACTGGAATCGATTCTCTAACCATTACGCGACAGGGCGGAGGTTTAGATCGAGCCCCGAAAACGCCGTTTTCGGCTCCTGGTTCAAGCTACAGACTACACACACGACTCGTTTAAAGCCCGAACGTCATTCCTCGGGTTGCTTTACCACCGTCGTCCTCTCAAGCAAGGGAACATCAGCCGCATGCCTGAACACGCCGGAGCTCAGCACAGCAGCCGTGACGAACCAATTATTTCACCTCGCCGCCTCCATGAATGGCTCATGGACTTGCACAATTCCCTCTCTCATGCGGCCAGCCGTCTGACCTGTCGCCCGCTTCATCTGGTGCCCGTCCTCGCACTTCGCTTGGCTCTGCTTTCTTGATTCCGCAATGGCGTGTCTCAGTTCTTTTTCCCAAGCTCGCGGAGCATATACTGCTTTCACTACTGAGTGCTACCTGTACTACGGACGACTTACATGGGAGGGATGGGAGGGACAGATAACGAGCATGATTTCAGTCTCTGTTGATCGACTTCCTTTTTTTTCTTGTCGGCCGCGACTCTCCATACCCGACCCTGTCTTTACCCAACCCCGAAACTGGAAACCTGAATCTCAAGTTCCCCGCCGCCGCAAATGGTCTCAAAGCCAAGCGGCTGCTGCGGTAATATAAGATTTTTCCTTCGCTTCATCCCGTTCTTTACCATTATTTATCCCTCCCCCAATCCTTGCAGCCAGATTGACCACACATTGACATCACCGAAGCCGGCACCCTCGATCTCCAGAAAACTCTCAAAGCGGAACCTCCGCCTTGGCTGCCTTTTACTACCTAATTTGCGCAGGACTGCTCGGCTTATTATATTTGACTTTTGGATGCTGCCCGACGTTCTCATGCTCCTTCGGATGATATCCAACAGCCATCTGGGGTATGACTGTCGAATCACAGGTGAGCACTAGTAGATGCCTGTTCACTTCAAAAAATCCGTGCTACCCCCATAAATTGCCTCTGTTATTGACGACGCCTCTGCTTCGAACCGGTGACACTTGGTCCTTCTTTGGATCGATTCGATGTGCTATTTACCTAGCTAAATACTTCGAAGAGCTAGCGTCTGGTTTTTGTCTCTTTTCACTGAACATGCCCAATGGGCTTTAATAGGCACGATTCTGCGCCGTTGGGGTTGGCCTTGGGTTGACATCGTGCGCCGCCTTGCTTGGCCCAATTCGGAGAGTCTACTCCGTACGGAGCGGCTTTCTGGTCAGGTCTACTATTCAGGGCGTCTATTCGTAAACTCATCGAAAACATCATGGTCTTTGCACCCGCCGCCCTCGTGTCCATTAGTATAATCATAGCATGGCCGAGGCTACCGATGATGCCGGCCTTGACCCAAGTGTTGCAAGGTTTACCGCTGTGGGTAACAAAGTGTTATCATCTAATGGAGACGAACACGGGCGCATCCATCTCCAACCGAAGCGCCGAGACCAAGGATGCGCAAAAACCAACCGAATGAATCCCGCCACTCAATATGTCGCAGCATGACTGCAGCTAGTCTCAGTCCCTCCCTTGGATCGATGGGCTTTGGAGCGCTTTCTCTCTTGGCTCGATTTGCAGGCATCAACAGCCTTTTTTTATCGGGCCCCTTCCTGTTGCTCCGATACCATGCCGACAACGTATGGACCGGCGTTGTGATTCCCTCCCGAAGACGCTCTTGCTCTTTATGTGAAACATATTCCAGCGATCATGACGATGGTGGTGATGACCAGCGGCGGCTGCATGTCCCAGCAGCTCCAGGGAATGTGAGGGGAGAACCGTTCTCCCTCACCCAACTTGCAAAGTAGCGAACATGGTTGGGACAGCGCAGCGTTGCATCTTGCTTTTCCCCTCAGGCCGAGGCAGAGCTGAACGTGATTTCACTTCTTGATTAGCCGGTATTTCCCTCCTACAAGCTCCAGCTCGCCCTCTGTAATTTTTTCGCCGAGAAATTCTTGCAATTCCTCATTGCTCCAGGGACACCCATCGGGCATGAGCATCTTCATCATCATGGCAATCTGCCCAAGGGGCATTGCCGGGCTCGAATTCGTCAGCATGCCGACAATGAACTGCCAGTACACGGTCCTCTGCTCTCTCTCCTTTGCACCGATGTTCTTGGGCTTCTTCGGCGACGGCTGCTCCTTTTCCGCATCGCCGCCCGTTGCAACATCGTCCTCCATCACGTCCTTATCGGCCATTTCGCTGTCGAGCGTCTCCAGCACCACGTACGTCTTGTTTCCGACGTCGCGCAAGACCCGCTGAGCTACCCAAAACTTGAGAGCGCTCTCCAAGAGATCCTCGTCCATCATAAGCTTCTCCCATAGTTCGTTGAAGCTTCGCTGCACCGGGCCAGATGCCCCTGATCCATCGCCGTCATCGTTGAATTCGTAAATAACCGCCGCCTCGTACGTTTTGCACTCTAGGTCGATGGAGCGGTCGTCGAGGTCCAGCTTGACCGTTGCCGATCCCAGATGATGCAGCCAGTTGAGCTTCCGCGATGACTTGAGCTGTTCAAACCCAGCTTCGTACTTCTTCTGAACTTGAGCTACCGGTAAAGGCACGGTGAACGGGTCTTTTGGCAGGCTGGGCCAGAATAGCCGCGACAGGATCTTGGAATGGTATGAGAGCGAGTTTGCCTCCAATGAGCCATCGCTCTTCAAGTTTCGACGAAGGACTGTGTCCACGCGTTTGGAGTCCACAATGTCCCGTATCATCACATCGCAATTCTGAAGAGCAGCTTCTCCAAATCGCTTCTTCAGCAGGCCGAGGACTTTAATCTCCTGCTGGAAGCTGGTCTGCTTGGAGAGCAACCGTTCCGCGACGATGGACTGAAATTCCTTGATGAAGACGTCTTGTAAGCCAAGAGCACTTATCAGTGTGCCTATGATGTCCTCATTCTTGGGCCGCTTGTAGTTGACACCTGCGTCCACAGGGTCCGGAACCCAGCTCATGTCGTTCCAGCCGAGGTCTTCCTCATCGACGCGACCCTGGTGCTGCTGCGACGTTTCGTTGAGAATGACTGCAAGCTCCACCAGTTTCCCGTTGTTCTCCTCAGCATTTGCAGTGTTTGGATTGGCCAGTAGTCCCGTAACGACGATGCCAATGGCATCGTCCCTGTTCCACAAACATAGCTTCAGCGCAGGCACAACTCTGTCGAGTAGAACTTTGGAGTGGTCCAGCGCGTGGAACGTTCGAATCATGGAAATGTAGGTCTGCAATATGTCCAGCGTGGAGCGGCCGGGGTGTAGCAGCCTCACCTGGAGAGTGGCCGAGAAGGCATCCGTGAGCTGTAGGCGGCGCTGGGGCGTGGTCACAGAGGATGCCAAATCGTCGAGACCCCCCTTGCTGTCTGGCCAGTGTAGGACGATATCAAAGAGCTCGTGCATCCGCAGCATCGCGAGCCGGCCGGTGGCCACCTCCCTCCACCGCTCAACATCGTTCCAGGCCACTTGGCCGCCAAGACGACTGAGGACCTCCACTGCCAACCGGCCGTAGCGATTCTCAATCCAGTTACACAAGTGATTCAGGCAGAGAGGCCCCGTCGCCGCTCGAGATTTGCGTCGGCCATCAGGAACCTTCCACACTCTGCTATAGGAGTCCTTGATAAAATCATGCATGCAGGCATCCATCATCTCAGCAAACAGGACTTGAAACTTGTCGCCCCCCAGTCCTACCTGATGCAAGGATTCAAGGAGGCTGAGGAGTTCGCCGCGTGCCTTGGAAACGTCGGCGTCTCGGCTCCATCCCGGTCCAAGGCCACTGTCGCGACTATTCGAGCCCAGTATTACTCGCAAGCTATGGTGTAAGACATTACGGAGAACGGCTATTAACTCCGGGGTCCATGAGTTGCCAACGATGGCGTGTACGTCTCGTCTGAACTTGGCCATGGCTGCTTCTGCTGACGTGTCATCACGGAAGCCTCGAACAATGAGCATCAGCCCGTACAGATACTGTCTGTGGGCAGCCTCCAAGGTGCCAATGATGCTCATGAGAACCTGGGAGTGGCCCCGTTGATGGCTAGAGGTGCATGCGGCAAGCAAAGGGAGCACTTGGTGGAGGAAGTGCTGACGGACCTGTCGAGAATGCCACAGCAGTATGTCCTCCGTATGAGCGGCCTGCGGGGCGAGGGCAGCAGGATCCAGGACCAGGGCCAGAGAGTCGTAGAAAGTCACATCGAGATCCTGCGACTCGGGGACCAGAGCACCAAAGGAATCCTCGACGGTTACGGAGGTGGGCAGTTGGATGCGCGAAGTGACCACGTGCCAGGCACGATCCCACCGCGCCTGATCGCTCCCACCGGTCGATGAAGATTGCTGCGTCGACTGGTTGCCACGCGTGCGCCGGCCAGTTGCAGACGGTGAACCGTGGGCACTGCCAGCGCTGTGACTGGCAGCGTGCCTCCTGGGACGTGACGATGATGACGATGCTGATGACGGTGCCGATGGCAAAGGCGCGCCCTGGCTCCGGATTGGCTCACCGGCCTCGGCGAAGGCAGACGCCAGAGGAGCCGGCTGCGAGGCATCGGGCGGGAAAACAGAGCGAAAGACGTTTTGCTTGCGGGTGCGGACCCTGGCGGCCGTGGTGGTGATGGCCATTGTCGTTGCACCGTCAGCCCGGGGGCGACACGTCCGATTCACGTGCTGTCTGTTTGATGTATCTCGAGCTCTGGATGCAGAATGGGGCACCTGGAACTTGCGGGCAGATTCAGCAGACGAGGCTCAGGTTGCCGCCGGAGCCCTGTGGGCCATTGCCCGGGCCAGAGCACTGGGAATGCTGGTTGGTTAGGTACTTGCACAGCAGGCTGTACTTGGAGTCCTTGCTCCCGAGTCCGAGGCGAGGCTGTCCGTCGCGGTTCGTCTGACCTATTAGTTGGTGGTCATAAAATAGGCGAGTGGGGTGGATGAAGCAGAAGAGAGGACGTGAAAAGGAAAGCCGTGCTAGAAACAAGCGGCACCTCACTTGGGTGGTGACGCAAGGCTCCTGATTGGCTGAGTTGGTCCAAGGTGCCTTCTCCAAGAGCACAGTACACGGTACCTGCCTGCAGCGCACACCGACGTACACCGGTGCAGGTATACAGTACTTTACCTGGGTACGGCTACCGGAGGCACCCACAAGGACGGAGCTCCGGGCAGACATTTGTAACTCTTCCGTACCGTTACTTTAGTAGCTGTACTTGAATGATCACTCGGTCCAGGTACCCTAGAAGTAGAGACGGCGGAACCTGGCAGTAGACGTCAATGCAGATTACTTATGATATCGAGAGCAACAGACAAGGCCGGGTCAGGCCATGTTTGCTCTCTTCCGCCTCGACGCTGCCGGGGGGGCTCGCATGTACAAACAGAGCTCAAGCTGCTCGAGCGGCTCAGGCCCCGTCTCTCGCTGCAGTAAGCGACATGCAGCGCTTAAGTGCGCTAAGCGACGCGCCCCTAGACGCAACGGAGATAGGCCTAACCCCCCTCAACAAGGCAACGGGGGAAGAGGGGAACCTGAGTGAGCTTGGAAGACAGCCAGCCACCCCGACTAATGCTGTGATGTCGATGGAAGCCGGCGTCAGTCACCAATGAAGTAGGAGAGGGGGAGAGAGAGAGAGAAGTGATGAAAGGCGGTAGGGGCGAGAGGGTGTAGTAGTAAAGCTGAGACAGACAGACAGAATAGGGGGGAGACATCTCGACGCCCAGGAGAGAAGAGAGGACGAAAATAGTGAATGCAGGCCGAAGAATGCAGCATCAAGAGAGCACGAAGCTCACTGCCTCCATCATACTAGCACGCATGCTAGCGAACGCAGCCCCTGCCTAGTAGTACAGGCACCAACCCATAATTGAATGTCCTTGCATGACGATTGAGCTGCAATGACCTGGTATTCGCGAGGATCCTTGCTCGTCCGATTTACCCACCTGGCTCTATCTCTGGTCACGATGGCCGTGCTCTTACCCGCGGAAAGCACATCGCTTACCTGTACGTGCCCCGGCTAGTGTCACTATTCATCCGAGAAGACGGGATGGCTGCTAGGCTCATAACTTGTAACTGAGATGAGCCGTCCATTGAACAGCAAACACGGGATTTCCATCCGGTGGTAGAAAGGGGGAGGGGAGAGAGAGAGATGTGTCTATGATTAGAGAGACGTCGGGTGCAGTTATGGACTTCGTACCGAGTACAGCGACTATGCATGCGGTATTCTAGTCTTGTAAGAGTTAGAGAGAATGACAAAGGGGGTGAGAGCACGGCAAGTCGCTTACCTTGTTTACGATAAGAAGAAGCGAAACACAGGGAAAGGAAATGGAAGAGAAATCCTTTTGGGGCACCACTGGGTTGCTACTGTTTCCAGCAACAACCTACCCCCTTCGGTAGATAGGTATGCTGTGGCAACTCTCTCGTCCGAAGTATCGAAGTATGAAGTACCGATGCGAGATATGCGAGGAAAGCTCGCCGTTCTCCCTACGCTAGCGCAGCAGCATACCCAGCAATGCCTCGTACTCGCACACGGATTATACCTGTACGACCACTTCGCGCACTCGGGATGTCGACCTGATACCATCCGGTTTTCGGGACAGTTTCGGCAGACGATCGGCCGGAGACAAGGAGTCACTCGGGGCCGGGGAGCCGCCCATCGCTAGCTGCTCTCTGGTGGCAGTGAGCGCCCCCTTCCAAGCCTCAGAGACCAGAGACATACCCTGTGCAAGCGGCACAGCGGTACTGACCTTGTCCAAAAGTGCCTCCGAAGCCCATGACGGCTGTTGTGTAGCAGTGGCAAGCAGGGATAGGCCAGGTCAGGTCAGGGCTTCGCTGTGCTGTCCCGTGCGAGGTTGAGAAGTAGCGTAGGTACTCCGTACGTCCTTGCTGGTACAGACATGCCTCGGGAGGCTGGTACCTGGTGCACGCACCAGTACAAGAGTTTAGTGACAGCACTCATCTCACGGCTCGCGGCTCGTGGCTCGTGGTTCGCGCTCCAGCTTGAAGCCACCAACGGCAGCCCCAGTCGCGCGACAAGGCCAGCGACAGCCGTAGTGCCTGATTGCGCATCCCCCGGCATGGTCGACTAGAGAGCTGTAGGGGGGTCGAGGGCCCCCGGGTCGAGCCAGGTTGACCCAAAGGCCCAATATCCCAGGAGGGAGCTCGAGCCCTGGAACGCTAGGTAATTTTAAATGTTGGGTTCGGATGCCTGTCGCTGCTGGCCTTGATTGCGGGACCAGTGGCGTTCCCGTCAGCACTCTCATCTGGCCTTCGCTCCTCGCGCTTTTTTGTCTCCGGCGACGTGGGAGTACAAGTAAGAGTGATAGCGAGTGCTGACAGTACCGCTTTGTGTGTTTTGGAGCATCTGTATCTCAACGGTCGTTGTCGAACTCAGTCTTGACAAACTGTGTCGAAAACGTGCTCTGCTCGAGGCGGCTATTCCAGGGTTGTCTCTTGACCATGACCATTGGCTAGGTACTGGCATGCAAGCCCAAGTGCTTGTAAGCCACACGTCCGCCTGCAGTATCGGACCCGCCTCAGAATCATCAACGGCCCCCAAAGCGCTTGGAAAACGCTCATGTAGGTCCTATCTGCACGGGCAAAGGGAGGGGCGAGCTTGGGCGAGGCACTCAGTGCAGTATTCGTCGTCGCTGCTGAACGAGTTCTAATGGTTGCTGGGTCGTTAGAGCGCCCTCGTAGCATGATGCCCGAATAAACCTGTACGAGCTCGCACTTGTATGCAGCTAAATGTGCGGGATGCTCTTTGCCAAAAAGGTGGAGGGGGAGGGGGGTTCTTGAGGGTGGGGGTATAATCCATGGGGAAAAGAAGGAAACAAGAACAGGAACGAGGAACAAACCCCAAGGTGTCTTCCCCAGCAGGAGCCGCGGGTGTGTTCAAGGGCCGGTCAGTACTTCGTACCAGGGATACATAACGCCCGGGTCGCCATCTTTTCTCCCCTTCGGCTTGCCTCGCAGCCGGCCGGCCGTCGTCGCCTTTCCTCTCCATTGTCTCGGCACATCTGACGCAGAGCCTGTCCCGTCGAGGCAGGCACCCTTGTTCTGGGCCGGGCTGGTTGGCCGGCCAGAGGAGAAGACCAGCAATTTGGAATGGGATGCGCATCAGCCAGGGCCGTCCGTCGGTCCACCATGCCGTCTGCTGCTCTGCCGGTGCTGGTGCTGGTGCTGGTGCTGATTCTGCATTGCTGTGCGTAGGTGTGAGGTTGCCTTGGGTAGCAGCAAACGAGCAGAGCGACACGCCAGCTCCTGGCGCCTCACATGGGGAGGTGATCTTGCATGCCTTTCAGATGGCGTTTCGTCTCGTACTGTACAGGCACGATGCAGCATCTGTGCGCTCGTGAAGAAAGTGTCTGCGAGCGAGCGTTAGCAGGTACTTGTTGTACAAGCATCACCACTCTCAAGGTCGGACTTGGAGGTACGCGATACAGGTAACGAGCAGGGGAGCATTTGGGTGTGGAGCCCTACAGGGCTGTGGTGCGGAGTAGCATCGTTCATTCACTTACGCGGGGCCTCATGCTGGTACTGCGATATTCAGTCGGGCTATCTGCATATTCAGCTCCGGGGGCGTGGCTCTTCATCAAGAGCACATGCTCGTCCCACCGCAACAAGGTGCTTGTGCCCTGTACCCCCAAGGGCGACAGGGATGCTCTTGCTAGCCCTTCTTCTGCCTTAGTCTTCTCGGGCACCTGCCGTTTGACACCCCTCCCAAGTCCTCCCACCAGACCGTCTTCTCCCCAAGAGCCTTTCTGACGTTTCTTGCAAAACGCGAGCAAGTCCTAGCACTGGAGCTGTCAACTGCCTACGCCCAACTTACCTTGACTTAAGGTTCTCTACACTCGTCTCTTCCTCGTCTTCTTGTGACTCGCCAACGAACTGGAGAATCAGCAATCTTCTGCAGAGCGGCGTACTTGTACCTCGTCCAAGCTCAGCCCGCCTCTTATGGACCACCCATTGCCGCCCCTTTCCACATCAAATGACAAACACACAGACACAGCAGGTAAACATGACATGCCGCCTCCAGCGATTCAGCCACTCTGGGACGAGGTGAATAAGACAGACAGGTACTCGTACTAGTATTACCAAGGTTCTCCCACTTGCCTCTTCTCCCTGGGCAGCTTTCAGCCCCCGAATCCGCTTGTTCTCACCCTGTGACGAATGCACGTCACGCACCGAACAGCTGGCTAGGACGTTTCATGTTGTCCCGCCCGTAATGAGAGATATGCAGCGCACTGCACTGTCAGACACTGACTGTGCCGCGAAGCTCTACCTTTCTTCCGTTCTGGCAGCCCGAGGGCCAAGCTCGACCAAAACGTGCCGGCAGAACGTGCCTCGAGCTTGAGCTGCAGCATGGATGTTCAATTGCCGTGCTCCACGCTGACTTGGTGGTTTCGAATTGGTCATAATTCCGAGTTTACCAGGGCTCCCTATCCAGATTGTATAGTCCTGCTCCGAGTTGTAAGTGTCTCCTTTCAGTCCGATAAGCACGGGCTTTGCCAAACGCGGCGCCATCGATCAAGCTGCATAGGACTTTGACGGCGAGTTCTAGAAAAGCACACCCGTCTTCTTTGTCGTTCCTGGTGTAACCTAACGTGCCTACTGCTGGGTAGGTACTAGGTAGGTAGCACCCCAAAAGCTGCTATTTACAACGAGGCTGACTTGTAGCACCTCCGCCAGACTCCAGGTCTTCAGGTCTCGAATATGCCCTGTGGGCGCTCTGCTCCAGCCTGCCTACCGACTGTCGATCACTGGCTGGCCCTATCGTACAATAACGTGTCCAAGGATCTCCTTAGAGCGAGTGGGAACACTTGGATCCTCGCCCACGCCTCTTCCCTTTCCCCCGTCCTTGTATTCCCCTTGTCATCCTTTGATCCCGTCTATTTTTTGTCTCGTCCTGGGTAGGCCGGTACATGCTTGCGAGCAGAAAACTGGCGCTACTAGGCCTCAGGTACAAGGGTAACCCTCATGCAATGCACAGACGCCCACCTGGTAGGTACGCCCACCTACGCCCACGGGTACCTATTTCACTCAGCCATCTGCGGGCTGGAGATGAAGTACCGCCCTGCCCAGCCCGCTTTGTGGCCCCACGATGCGTTGAATGGAGTTGAAGACTTATTTTGAGGGCCAGTGAGCTCTGGACCCTGCAACTTTTCTGCTATAGGCTCAAGTTACGGTAAGAAAGGGGACGGAAGTTGGTACGGAATAGTCTACGCAGTCTCGAAACGGAAACCGGATTCCGATTCCGAGAGCTATCCCATCGAACAAGCAATTCGTATGCTAAAGACAAGCATCATGGGGCCTACCTAGACGTTTCTGTCTACCTACTGAGGTAGACATGCAGTGCCTCTCGTGTCCTCGCCTTTCATTATTTACCCTCAATTGCAACCTATCTAGTACATAACGCCGTAGCCAAGTACGTAGGCTGAACTCTTAATGATCCATCTAGATCAGGATCAGCTTGACAGCAGCCACGTAGGAATCCGCCCCCCTGATGTAGATTAACGAGTGCTCCTAAAAGCCTTCGCACTACCGATGGCGGGAATGGCTTCGCCTCTCCAAGGGGCAAGACAAGGCATGGAACGATTAGGTGAAGAAAGTAAAGAAAGGTGAATGACTATACTAGTATCTAGGCTGGATTCGTAAACCCCAGTCCCGACCTAACTCAGTAATTCTTCCGCAACGGAGCGAACAATTCCATCTCGTCGTCTATGAATCTCTAGTAGTCGTTTGTGTGCTCTAAAACTTGACCAACCGGTCCCGTCCCTCTTGCACCCTGGTATCACTTGTCCCAAGGTTTTGCCCAACGCTTTGCCCATAATTCATTATCCATCCAATCCAAAAACACCCTAGTTATACCAACGACATAAGTGAAAGGGGATATATCACCATATTATACAAAAGCCATCCATCGTAAAAAATATAAAAGAGAGAGAAGTGAAGACAGGCAAGGAGCAGACGATGCCTCGCCACTCCGTGTCATGTCGAACCCCGTCACCAACGATATGTCCGCGAATCATCGCTATGACACCAGAATTCCCACTAACGAGCTCATCAAAAGCTCAGTGAGAGTCCGCAATACAGGAGGCGATTGTGCATCGCCTCCCTCCTCGTAGGTGAAAGCGAATGAATCACAACTCAGTGCGAGACTTCGGAAACGCCTTGCTCAGGTGTTCCGACGCTGCTTGCACTTGTCGTGCATAAGGTGTCCGTTGCGCGCCGTGGTTCTGGTAAATTCCGCGCCACAGTTGGGGCAAGTGGCTTTGGCTGCTTGGCCAGACTTCTCTCGCTGGTGCCGGAGGAGGTTGCTAAAGGTCGAGAACTGCCGTCCGTTGCACCCATGCTCCCAGCATCGTGGCTTTGGCCGGTTCTGCACCACACGAACGTGACCGGTGCTATCTGGGCTGCCAGTGCCAGTGCTTGTGGCAGACGATGCTCCGCCGTTTGGATGCATGGCAGGGATGCGGTACACCATGCCGCCGTCTTGTCCCGGGATGGGAGCGTGAGGGATGCTATGCCCTTGTGAGTTTTTCTGGCTCGCACGTAACCAGTGTCGCTAATGTGGGAGACGTACCTATATGAACCGGCAGTGGCATAGGTGGGCTGGTAATCCATGGACATGGAGTAGTTTGATGGCCTGCACATGCCAGCCATCAGTAACCGCTAAGACGAAAGGAATATGTGCATCATCACTTACAAATGCTGCTGGTATTGAGTAGTAAATGCTGGCTCTGACATATGGGGGCTGTAAGGGGGGAGGTATTGTGGCTCGCTGAGTGTCGGAGCTGGCTCGCTGAGTAGCGACATGGTGGTCGGCGCAGATGTCGCGTAGACGGGGAGGGCCATGGTGCTAGTGATGGCGGACAGAGACGCCTGCATGAACGGGTTGTCATTGGTGTCGGTGGCTCGTTGCACTCGCGTGTGGACTTTCGAGTCACGGCGAACTTTCTCCCTTTGCTTCTTGAGGACTCGGTGCTCGGCGGTGAGCACGCTCTTGGGAGTGCTTGCGTGGAGCGTCCTCGGAACACTCTGAGGGGAGACACTGGGTTCCGACACCGGGTGGAGGATCGATGCAAAATCGGGCCCTACCATGCTGGATGGTGTGTTGACGGACTCAAACATGTCTTGGTGAGTAGAATCTATACCAGCATGTCAATATGGCCTCAATCTCCAAGCCAAGCAATCATAGGGGTCCACGTACGTGGCCAGAGTGGTGACCTTGACCTGATGGCGCTCATCTCGTAGGGGATGGCAACGGCACTAGAACAGCTTGGTCAGGCGTGACTCAACGACGTATTGAAGTGCAGGCTGCTAACCTCATGCTGGTAGAAGAGGTGGAAGTTGAAACCTCGGGTTCAGATGCCTCCAGTGGGGGCAACTCTAACTGATATTTCGGGGAAGATCGTCAGGTAGTTGGATGGAGGTGGGAAGAAGTAGAGGCCGAGCTGAGAATTGGTCTGCTTTTATAAAGTAACGAGGTCAAGTGAGACAGAGTAAGGCTGAAGCAGCTTCCGTGCCTTTGCATAAGCAGCAGGCTGTGGTGGCGTGGGCTGTAACACGCAGATTCGGGGGTGGGAAGCACGAGACTATGATGACTCCCCCAATAATCGAAATGGGAGAAGGCTCTGAAGGCCGGCGCTTTGTTGAGCTGCGAATCTCGTTGTAAGTGCTCCGACCAAGGGCGAGCCGCTCAATGACGAAGACTGGTATTTTCAGGGACACTGGCGGGCGAGAAGGCGACAATGGTCGAAGAAAAGGTAGTAGAAGCCCTGAGGAACGGGGCTTGCGAAGGAATATAACGGTCGAGAAAGACTCAGGAGTCAGTTGCGGTCACGAGAAGCAGGACTGGAATCGGCCAAGTGAAGGAAGGAAGTAGAAGAACGAGGTCAAGCGAGCTGGTGCTTCTATTCGGCAGCTTATGGATACCGCGTCGTGTCTTGCACACAGGCTGACTGTGCTGTAGGTGGTTTAGAAAGAGGTCGAAGGCTCCTTGAAGAAGTCTCTATCTGAAAGAACGATCTGAGGCTCGGTCGATGGATGATGGTTCTAGCAAGGACCAGACGGCGGCTTATAAGAACAAAGCGCCATGGCAAAGAGGTGGAGATACTCGTACTGTCGAGCTCGCAAAGGTGCATGACGAAGAAGGGGAGAGGGGTGTGTGGCCTGGCAGCCCATCTAGACGGATGAGATTGAGGGCTCTCCATGGCTGAGCGAGCGGACTAGCTCCAAGGCGTGTTGCTTGCCAGGATTGTCGAAGAACCACGCAAGGTACGAGTAGTATGTACATACAGAGCAGCTGGCTGTCGAGGGGTGAGAGGCAGGAGAGGCGTGCAGCCAGACGAGCCCCGGCATGGGGGGTGTGCGGAGGCTGTGAGCATCCCGGCGCCATGCCTTGCAGGGTCTTGGAGTTGTGCGTGGACGAGCTCGGACCAGGCAGGGCAAGCATGAGGGGAGTCGGCCGTAGGGCACATTGCGCGGTATGCGATATGCAATAACCGGGACGCGGCAGGGGTCTCGAGACAAAGGCGGGATGAGCTCGAAAGGTACAGAGAACGAAGGGCCTTGCTGTTCCCTGGGTCACTATAATGGCAGTACCCGCCTGTACCTACTTCATCCTGACGAGCTGGCTCTTGAATCCGAACAGGAAAAGGTGAGAAAAGGCATCTGATCAATGGTAGTACAACATTCGGCCGATGCAGCTTAGGAAGTGGACACAGTGGCTCAACAGCAGATCATGGTGCAATACAGTAGAGCTGCTGCGCGCAAGCGACCTCATGTTCGGCCTTTAGCTTTGCTGTCTCACGCGTACGAAGCACGCTTTATTCGGCTTGTTCATTGAGGGTCTCTGCAAGTACAACTGCGATTCGGCGTATAAGCTGCAGATTCTGCATACTGCCAAAGCCGCGTTAGGTCGCTTTCGTAAGAGCATACTGCCTAGTTGCATGCTTCACACGCCCGGCCTAGAGGGGGCTTGGAGTCCCTCATAAATTGCATGCAAGCTTGAGCGCAAGCGTCAGTCTTCGGGAAGGCGAGGCGTACGCGTAGCCAGGGGAGCCGTGACAATAGGAGAGCCTTGTTTCTCTGGAACCGGCGTGGGGTCAAGCTCATCTGCAGTTCTAGTTGATGAAGAAAATTGGGTGTGTGGATGCTGACGGACGGCTTGGCGGCGCCGTTGTGGCATCTTCAAAGCTAGGCTCACAAGGCCTGCCCTACCAGATGCCTGCGCGGTACCTGATTGGAAACAAGCTCGCGATGCTTGTGCCATCATAAGCGCCTTCGAATGAAAATTGGGGCCAGATAGAGGTGGTTAGGCATCGTCTCTCTCTGCTCTTGTCGTCTCTTCTCTTCTCTAGGGGGAAACCGTTTCGAGCTGTTTTGCCTGAGCTTGCACCGAGGAAAGATATACTGTAGTATGACTCCGTCAGTACAGATACTAAGCCTGTGAGATGCGACTCGTCTTCGTCGGCCGACAGGTAAACGCATTTTCTCCTGGTAGCCCACAAAAAACCACAAAAAAGGCGATACGCAAATGCAGGTGCAGGCATTGAGCCATGAGTTGGGGTTGGAGTTGGAGTTGGGGGGCGACATGGGCAGGCTAGCAACCCAGACGCACGGGAGCCGTGAGTGAGCTCTGGGTACTTGTCGCGATACTGGGCTCTGGGCTAGAGCTCAAGTACATGTAGACGAGCGATAGGCAACTCGAGCTGGGCGGAGCCGAGCGCACTCATGGAGCCCGAGCAGCTGGACGGCAACTGTTGGCGATGCTCTACATAGCCGCTGCGCAAAATGCTAATGCAAGCCTGAAGGGTTAGCATGAGAGGAGTGCTTGGATAGTGTAGTTGTAGTAGTCACAGCAGTGTTCAATACGTACGAATAACACATGCGAGGCTCTGTAGAAGCACAATCAAGCACCGGCACAAGCACAAGCACGAGCACAGGCGCAGCCGCAGACAGGGCGGAAATGCTCGGGAGTGTGTGTCGCATGTAGATACAGAGCACCCATTTCCCAGCTCGTACGAGTACATGATAACAGTGTGCACGGCCATTACCGGGCGGAAAGGGCAAGTCTGGTCCTAATCCAGCTTGCTACAACTCCAGCTGCGAATCCAGTCGGCAGAGTGTGCTTAGCCTGGGCACCTCAGACCCAGACACGGATCTATCCTGCCAGGTAGTAGGAAATCGCGGGCTGGCCACCCCATGTTGCCCAAGCCGCCAAAGACAGGTACAAGCTATGGAGCTTGTTACGGAGCATATCTGCTCGGGTTGGGATCGGCAGATCATTCAGAGAACACTCTAAATGGCATTGGGCCGCATCTGTGCTTCGTGCAAGTAGGTAAGCCGGATGAAAGTTGCCTGCCCGACGTCGTAGTCCTACATGTACCGGTCGCTCCCCGGGTATTTGGCCATCTCTGCGGCACCGAGTAAGCAACATGTGCGCGTACGAAGCATAAGGTAGGTAGGTAGCCAAGAACAATTCCAGAATTACCAACCGGATTTTCATTGAAAAGGATGCATACTCGTCCATGGAAGTAACCTCTGGCTGAATCCCCTGCGTGAGATCTGTGCAGTTTGGGGGTGCTGTGCAAATTAGTGGTTGTAATGCTAGTGGCAGTAAGCATTCCCGTGTCAAGCGCAATATTGGATGGCCGATATCCACGAGCGCAACCCTGCTCTGGTGTGCCAACACCCTGCGCCATGATGCTATGTAGGTGCGGAATAGAGGCAGGTTAGCTGTGCTTCGTACATACACGAGATGTAGGGGGCGTTCGCAGATGGTGCGTTCATACTCGTACTTACGCAGGTAGGGGCTTTGCCTCTATCTAGGTCTCTGCCACCACTCCCCCAATTTGGAGCTACATACGCACAGTTCGACCTCGACTCAGAGTTGTAGGCAATTGCTGGTTGCGTAGGGTCAGACGGATAGAAATAAGGACAGGGGCCCGCGTGGAGAGAGGACAATACAGTTGCAGGTAGCATTGATCGTTCTCGTCGTACAGCAGGTCCCGACAGAGCAAGGTAGCTCGTACTTCGTACATGTATACCTTATCTGTAGCATGGTAGCATCGGTACTCCGTACTCTTTGGGTCTGCTGCACAGTGCTGGCTGCGTGTGGGACGACCTGAAAAGCAGGGGTTGAGGGGAAAAGAAAGCTATCGTAGCCGAGCCCCTCGATTCTCTGAGATTTGGGCGAGGCGCGAGCACTCGAACCTGAGGCAGCACGTCAAGAGTTGGTGTCGGCAGATGGGCCAAGTACCAGTGTACCTGCCATTTGGCGGATCGAGGGAGGCGCTGCAAGGTACGCAGTACACCCGCTGTGTGTCTCAACTTGCCGCTGCGCCCACTGGAAATGGAAGCGATGGCTTCGGGACGCACCGCTTCTAGAAACAGCCATGTCCAACGGGCTGAATCCTGCCAAAACGTGAGACATCTACGATGCTGGCTGTCTTGCAGTTTATTCATCCACATATCTCAAGTAGGTAGGTAAGTAATGTGGTAGATGAGAAGGACTTGATAGCACCTCGTCGGTGTATGTACTCTGATACCTGGTAGGTAAGGCAGTCCGTTTTTCGGAAGCTACCTTATATTTCAGAACATGAAGCAAATCATTGTGGCGATGCTACTGCTTTTACGCGGACAACCGACCAAGAGGGGATACGCCAGGTACCAAAGTCCCAGGCCTCATCAAGAACCAGACCTGCAGCCTCCAATTTTGAATCTCCGCAATCCTGGACCTGGCAAGCCTCGTACTCAGCCCAGCGCTGGTACATGTAGGGAATGCACGCTCTCGGCACTACAGCCAGAGTACAGTACATGTACGGTTACAAACAGCCGTAAGGGACTTTGTATGCCAGGCCAATTATAACATACCGACCAGCGCAAGCGCTCAACCCGCCAAACAGACGCGGTGCAGCTGGTTGTTGACTGTCAGCGACCGTTCTTCCGCATTGGATCGGCTTCTTATCCTGACTGACGCGCCAAATAAACAGCACGACTGCCGGAGCACATAGTCTAACCTACTGTACTTACATGAACGTGCTTCGGACACTGCCCAAATCGGATCACGGCCAGGTTCTTTGGCTGGCGGCCAACCAACGATCCACGAGCACGAAAAGGTACCCGAGTACGTTGTCTTTCCCTTTTGGGCAAGATGAAGCGCGGTCCCAGGTATCTTGTACTTGCCGTTCTGGTCGATCGCTCCTTGTCTGCATCTGGTGAGTCAGGGCTAGTGGGCTGTTAGGCGAGCTGCTAACTGAGATGCACTGTCACCACCTCCAACAGCGTTACCGGTTACCAGAGCACAACCTCACCAGACACCAACGCCAGACGCCGGGTGCTGGCTCAGGCTGTTTCTGCAGCCTCTCGCCTGGGCCATCTATGCGAAACGACCCAGTGCCAGCACGCCGGCACGCCCCTCGTGGCTCTGCCCTTCTAAAAATGCCCCTTCGTTGGTCGGCCGGCCTCTCGGCGACCACTGCCGCCGATTCGAAGCACAACGCAGCCTCAGGTGTCTTCAGCTCTGCCTGCGGGTGCAGGTCGCGCAGGTCCAGCGCCAATCACACGCCTCGATCGCGAGGGATTCTGGCAGCACTCCCGCTGCCACGGCCACCCTCAGCCCTGCGTCGCAAGACGAGGTCGGCGTCTATTCAACCCAGTCGAGTCGGGACACCGCACACTGGCGCTGCTCCCCGCCTCAGGCTAGCCCCAGGCCACGACAAAAGATCATTGGCAAACAGCGGTGCCAGCCACAGCCCTCTGATCAACGGCTCTCGACCGATGACTGGCTTCTTTGCATGGCCCCCAATCGGAAGATGACATCGTGGCATCGGATGACCCCTTCTTGACACGCACGCCTCCGCCCCATCATCGGGGCCCCCCCTTCCACTGGAGCGCCAGCCAGTCCCGCCAGTCCCCTACGGCCCCCAATTTATGCTTTGATGTTTTGATACAACTACTGAGGTCTGGATGCTTGCCAAATGCTAGTACAAACCGGTCCATTTTTTGTACCAAGGCGGTAAACGTCCCGGCTGCCCCTGGACTCCTCTTCGCCTCTCTCTTCCCCGAGCAGTTCGCGAGTTATCTGGGACCAGCAAGGTGCCGGCGCTAGATGACGACAGGAATTGGCAAGATCGATATGGATTCGTTATCCCTCCCCTTTGGACCATTCCTTCAGCGGCTAGGACCTGGCTCCTCCACGGCTCAGTCAGAGAGCCGTGGAGCGAACCGTGACCTGCGTCTGCTCAAGAATGCCTCATGGCGTTGAAGAACTGGTCACTACAGCTTGGAGAAGGCAAATTCCGTGCTTATGATCTACGCCTTTAGGCAATGTATGTGCAGGCAGTATTCCGGTCTAAGCAACTTGCCTCAGCGAGCCGCGAGTTGTGGCAAATTGACAACAGGTCATGCTCTAGTCCGCTATCCTTATTGCGTACGGCGTCATAACCAGCTTGGCAGAGCAGGCCAGCGTCAATCTTGGATCTTCGTTCGCCGTCGCAACCGGCTCCGCGGCTGGCCCCTTCTCTTGTCGAGCTCAAGCGATGAAATGAGGTCAGCTTGTGCATCTGTGTTACTGCTGCCAGCCTTGAGATGGCCCATCCTGGCTCACAACAGAGCCATGAGCCACTCTTCTAAGCAAGCACGAGCCGCGAATATCACCTTGCAAAGACGAAGGATCCATAATACGTTTACAGGCACTCGTGTAATTGCTGCCATGGTTGCCGCCGTCTCATTGCATCCCCTGCCAGCACTGCCGGGTATACTCGTGGATCTCGCGCTATAATCCCATCTTGGCCTTGCTGTTCTCCATATTTAGGACAACCTAGCAACTGCAATAGCATCCTTTGACCATGCTAGAGGGGTTGTCAACATTATCAAACAACAACCCCTTCCATCGGACTGAGCCTCTACACCATTGTGATGGCTCCATGCGGAGATAGCGTCACCTGGGATCGTTTCTAGTCCACTTCTGGGCTCCTGTGTCGCTACGCAAGCTCCACTCCGCAAAGGGGCGCCTACTGCTAACAGGTAAGAATAGCATGCTTTGTGACCTACCAAGATACAGTCTTGATCAAGGGTCGAATCAGATTGATACTCTGGGGTTGCATTCGCCTCAACGAATGGGTTTTCCCCCCTCATCCTTGGTCTTACTCTTGGGCTTCATGTCGGCCAATGCGTTCTCGCATAACTTTGTTCCATGGACGTTGGAATAAGAACGGCTGGCACTGTGTTTCATTCTGCTGTCTGGTGTGGGGTTTGTTGAGAACCACGTTTTCCTTCGGTCCCGAGGACAGGGTAATGCGTGCCCGCCGCTCTCCGACACGGACACGGACGCGATTATGGAGTTTGAAATCCCGGGATCTTCAAGGCTTTGTTCCAAGCATCGCCTCTACCCAATTACTCGGATGACCAGACGGCAACGGCGATCATTCAATTGCGTAGCCGCATTAGGCTACAGGGGGGTTGCAGAGAGAGAGAGAAGAAAGACGCAGTTGCGCAGGCTGAATATTTGCGATATTTGCGACATTTTTCTCGGCCAATGACCGCAGCACCAAGACTAGATCTTGCGAAAGAAGAGGCATTCGTGAACAAGGAGTGTCGACAACTGCATGCATGTATCAGCCAGCCCGCGTCGGACATGCAGCAAAAGGCGATTTGACAACAGATCCACAGCTAAATTGGCTTGCAGAACACACCCGCACATACATATCGACTGGGTCAGGCGGTACTTCATAAGATACTTCAGACTCGGCATGCTTGGTGCCATTTTACCTTCCAGGCCATGAGAAGTACCTTATGTTCGGGGTCGAGGGAGTGGCAACTGGGTGAGGCCAATGGGGTTATCCAACTTTGATCGACGACTAGGGGGACCCCGACCAGGCGATGACTCAACATACACCCCCCTTTTCTCCTCCAAGCACGCCCTCGCATGCTTCTCGAGAACGTGCCAACATGCAACATCATCTCGTGGACTCTCCAGGCCCTGGTCCGGCTTGCATCCTGGTCGCGGAGGGAAGGGGAATAGGCCGGCTGTCGCTGTCACACCATGACTGCTCCCTGCATGTCGACCAAAATGGCATGCCTCTATACGAAACAAGGTTAGACAGCTGCTCGAAGATAGTCGACTGAGGCAAGGTAAGGATCAACTAGCGCTAGCCAGCTCCTGGCTGCTCGGGATTCGTTCGTAACTCTGGCCATACAGGCGCCGACATTACTTGTCACTTCGCTTTTCGAATCATTGACTTGGTAAGGGACGGGACAAGGTTCATCAACGAGAGCAGCGACGGAAACGCATTTGTAATGCCTGGTCCATTTCGTCAATTGGTAGGGCACAGTGGCAGGGATTGGGCGGCGATACTCGCAATTCTCCGCAACGAGATTGAGCTCGGACGCGGTTGAATGCTTACTATCTACTACTCGGTGCCGGTGGACATGGCGGAGCGAGTCTTTTCCGGAGTTTGGGCCACCGGTCTATCAAACAAGCATACCACCGCGGATCTACGCCAAAGTCCGACTTATTCGTGGCTGTTCAGTAGGGGCGTTCGAGCATTGATGAAGATTGCGAGTGCCCCTCTGTATTGCCCGGATACACGTCTTCCTAACGCTGGATACTTATGGGAACATTCAAGGAAGAATTGGCACTTGGGCTTGATCAGAGGAGCATCGGATGCTCCCCGTACACCAAGGCATGCCGCGCTTCTCTAAGCCCTATCCTTTGCTAGGAAGCTACCCATCCGTTTTTCCTTTCTGGCATTTCCCCGAAAAGCGGCCTAAGCATCCACGCTAACAAGAGGAGAACAGCTTGCCCTGTTCGTATGGCATTCAGGCCGGAGCAACTCAGTGTTTGCCATTTGTCAGGACGCAAAACGAACAGGGCTCATCGGTAGCAGATTTGGGCCGTTCCAGTCCCATTCTGCCCCCTTTATATTGTGGAATCATGGGGAAGATGAAGCAGACTCCGCGTAAAGATGGGCAGCCGCCGGCCGAAGTAACTAAACCCACCCGGACTTCGGAGCGCGGCCCCCACCGAGCAACTGATGCCATCGTATGAGATGCCCGGTTAGACCGCGGGATCCGGAGCAGCGGGGGGACTCATCAACCGGGTTTCTGGGGACAGCGCCATGCGCCGCTCTTCTCTGACAGCAAAGGCGTCGCGCCGCCACAAGCCTTGCGGCCAACTGATCGCTGGCAGTCAGGACCAATGAGGGCTGTCGAGGCTGGACAGGTCCAGCTACTCCAAGTCCTCTTTTCGGGCCGGGGACCAGATGGCTTAGAGGCGGCGCCGGTGGGTGTCGCTTCGTCCTAGTAGGCTCGCGTGCCAGCTATTACTACTATCATGACACAGACGACTGAAGGGTTGGTGCAACCGCAAGCTACCGCCTACTTCAAGCCTTGATGAGTGGACGGGTAAACGCCAGCGGCCCACCTCCTCATCCTGCTCGAGGCGGGTATCGCATCTTTCCCGGCGTCAGACCAGGAGCTGCCGCTCCGATGCACTGTCAGATGAAGGACGAAGAAGCCAGTTCCAAGTCCCGGCGGCGAGCAAGATTCTGCCTCGCCGCGGCCAGCTTGATGGCGCCAGTTTTCTGCCATCGGACGCCGCCACTTGCTGGGCTTTGGCTCGATGGCTCTTCTTCAGTCGACGAAACCTCAAGGAGCCCCCATGTCTCCTGTGATCCCGTGCCGCTTTCCCCCCTTGGCGTCCCGGCTTTGTTCTTCCTATGGAGGACAAGCAAGGGCAATTACGCATGGCTGCATTGCTTCGCCTACCTGCGAGCTGTGCTGCGCTGGACGAGATGGCGCTTACACGCGCCTCTGTCGATGATCAGAGGCTAGTGCAAGACTTGTTTCTGACAAACCCAGATCGCACATCATCCCTTTGAACGTAGGTAGCAACGTCATACCTTTATCGACCATCATCGAACGGAATCGCTTCCAGAAGTACGTACTGCAACTACACACACTCTGCGTAGTGGCTCGGGAATGTGGGCGACAGAGGGGGCCCCCCTCGACTGGAGTAAGCAACTCCACTACCGAGGATAACGAAAGATTCGAAAGCTCGAATGACTCCCCCTGCGGAAGCGCTGTAACGCATGGAGCAAGGTAAGTCCATATCCACCCCGAAGAACGCGGCCTCTCTATTTTAGGAGTAGGCCAAAAGAAACTTCTGCTTTGCTCGTCAACTTTGCTCTCCATTAATGCTCTCCAGCCACGTGGCTGTGAACGAGCTATCGCATCCTACTCGGAACTTGGCATCCTAGGCAATTGGTGTCACGATTCAGTTCAGATGGTCTGGGGGGAGGATTCCCATCGTCGCTTGGATAGCCTTACCGCGAAGATGGCAGTCCCCCACAATCGCGATTAGTCTTTGGGCCTTAGCAAGGGCGGATCCAACGAGGCTTGCGGGAGACGGCCACTTGCCGCGAATCCGGGCTAGGAGCATTGGTTGTGCTCAGGCGTCTGGCAAAGACCGCAAACTCAACGTTACTTGTACGATCTGTCGAGGAGGCATTGCGAAACAAGCATCTAGTGACTCAGCAAGGACGCAACGGTGAGCTTAATGTGCAAACCGGCGCGGAATGGGGACGATTTCGTACGAAGAAAGCACACAATTAACACAGAAGAAAACAGGGCTTCTGCAGCTTACAGGTACAAGGACGAAGTACGAGTACCAGTTGATGTGCGAGTTGATGTGTGGGGATGAGAAGAAAGGGTCTGAGACAGGGGAGACAGGGACTTCGGGGATCCACGAGGCAGGGCGTGCAGCTATCAGGCGCTGATCTTTGGCCCTGCGGAGCGAGGTGAGTGCAGAAAGCGAGGCTTACGCTTAGATGAATATTCAGATCGCGGCAGAGCCTGGACGCCACAGACGTCTGCCTCTATCTGTATGCAGCTAGACGGGCTCTGGCTCTCGGGTGGCACGAAGCTTCTGCGTCGTTTTCGTGCTCGTCCCAAAGAGGAAATGGCCGAGTTTCTGAAGACTCACACAACGTTGGGGGCCTGGACTTTGCAGCCAGGAGAGAGGAGACGATTACGAAACGGCGACGTACGTTCACGCGTGTGCGAACAGCAGACAACTGCTAACAGCTAACAGTTCGGCGCAAGGCTATAGCCGGAGTTTGCGGAGAGACCATGACGAAGGAGATAGTATCAGAGAGCAAGCGGTAGCAGTAGTATCCTTGACGCCTGTGGCCGAGATGCGATTTGTCAAAGGGCCGAATGCAAAAGCGTCCAGCATTTCCATCTCCTTGACTCCAATTGTCTACGCCCTTAAACGAAAATCAGTTGCACGGAGTACAACTACAGCTATGAAGTGCTAACATATAGCTGGGCCGAGCAGGGGCGCCTTGCTGCTGGAAGTGAGGCAACTCTGATCCGACCCTTGGCCCGTGTTTCGCTTGGCACAGCCTTGAACGACTCCATTCGAAAACCCCGACATTTCTGTATGGGGAGAGCCCGTCTTGCGAGTCACAAGAGCGGTCGATAGATAAGACAAAACCCCCTCTTGCATTGATGAACGGGTCACATCGGGGGAGGGCACGCTGCTGGAGAAGATGAAAAGAAGTGGTCTGTTTCTCCCTTGCAGGGCTTTCGGACTGAGTACGTTGCCTCTATGATCTTTTGTGCATCATTTGTTTCTCTGTTGTGTTGCCATTGGTCAGACGGGGGAAAGGTCTCTCCTCTTACGTCGTCTCTGTCTCTGTTTTGTATCTTTGTTCGACTCACCCCACCTTTCTCATGGGCAATTGCGAAAGGGGTGCGCAACAATTGGCTGACACCGAAAAGGTGAGGATGATTGCATGTTACGTCGCTCTTTCGAGGCAGCGTCGGTGAGCCGCAAAGAGTGTGAAGAATCATATAGTCTTGAAGAATAAGCGGCAGACATGTGACAGGAGAGGGGGCTCTCGCTCATTTGCCATTGCGATCAGAAGCGGAGAAGTATTACCATACATCTCCCACTTTTTCCCCCCATCTACAATCTATCAGGGAGGTCTTTTCGATTGCGATTGCGAGGCTTGATTGATGAGATGCTTTACTAATGAGAAGTCGTCTTACAAATTGGAACAAGTTACAAATGCGAATGGACTTGAAGTTGGTCCGGTTTGTATATCCGATCCGAGGCGGGTTTGTAATGAGGCTCTTTGGGAGCCCCGATTTTTCATTCTGCGGTTGGTCCTTTTGACGCGGCTTTGGTTGTGTTTGGTACTGTATTACAATGTCAGCTTGTCTTTTTGAGAATGTTTGGCCTGAAAAGTCACTGATGCTGTATGAACAATAAAGGAACGCGAAATGGTGCACGACAGCACAGTTGTCGAACCATGAGGACAATGTGCGTGTTTGGTATATAGTACTAAAGTTGTCAAAACCCAACAACTCCTAAAGCCCGCTTGGCTAAGCGGTATAGCGTGTCACTAGTAAACTACTTGACATGACAAGGTGATCAGTTCGACTCTGATAGTGGGCAGTTTATTTTTGCGTTTTTTCTTATGGCATTTCATTTTCTCCTTTATCTTCCTTTCATTCAGTCGTTCGTTTTCTTTTGGCCATTCTGTTAAGGTTTAGAGTAATGTGCTTGCTTTTTTGTTTTTCGCTCGTGAAAGGCTTGTTGCGTGTATGTGAGTTGACTGTGCGTAAACTGAGGGGAAGGGGTTAAATCCAGGACATGGCCACGAGAGGACATGCAATATATTTGGGGGGGGGGGGGGGGAGGCTATGCGGTGACACAGCAGCAGTCCAGGCAGAAAAGAGGCAGGGTAAAAATTCATAGACCCAAGTTGGCAGCCTGGCGCTGTCACTTTTTTTCTTCGTAGATGAAAATGTCTTGATTCTTTGTGACTCGTTGCTTTGCATCGCATGTTGTTTTCTAGGCAGCTATGTACCTTCACCATACGTCATTGCAGATTTATCTCGTTGGCTTTTCCCCCTTGTCTCCTTGTGTCCCCCTCTCTTTATATGTAGCAGTGGCATGGGGTTTGGATGTTTTCTTTCTTTTGGCACGTGAGATGCGGGCTTTTGAACTTGTGTGATGACGATGATTGCCCTCTTCTTTACCCTCAGCGGTGTTTGGTAGATAGATAATAAGTTTGTTATACTATAGTTGGAAGCCGTGGTTAAAGTCAAGTGATGACAGCGCCTTTTTGGCGATGACACGAAATGCGGGGGAAGCTGGTTGGGCAAAAAGGAGGCTAAAGGCGTCGAGTTTCCGCAATGTTTGCCCCTCAGGCGCCTAAGCTTGCCGGCTTTTCTTCCTGGACAGCTTCTCAGCTTTTGCTTTGATCGCAAGAGGGAAGCCTAAAAATACGGACAGCAGAGAGAACTGAGATTGAGAAACGTGGCCAGATGCCGGAATACTGAAGCGGACCAGCTGGCATCTTTTTCTACTTTTTTTTCCTTTTCTCGTTGTTTTGTTAGGTTGGGCTTGAAAGGTGTTGTTTTGTTTTGGCTTGGCTTGGCTGCCCTATTTATATTGGGCTTCGAGCTTGGAACGACCCGTCTTCCCTTGGTCTTGTCTCTTCGATTTTACGCTTCCCCTTTTTTTCAACTTCTATCGAGATACCGATTGCAGACGGATAAATACGACGAAGACGAAGACGAAGACGAAGACATCAGTACGACAACGACCACAAAGCGCGAGAATCCAACCCAAAAACACCGAGCTTCTCCCGACGTCATAACACCATCCCTCTCCAAAGCACCAAACCCCAAAACAAAAACACCCAAGTAGCAGAACCAAACAAAACACCCAGAATAAACCAACACAAACCAACCTCAAGCCGAAAACGAAAGCTCAGCAAGACACAAAAGGCCCCCAAAAAAATGTCGTCCTTCTTCGTCGAGCTCTGGGAAGGCATCTTCACCCCCGGCCCGACCCCCACCATCCTCAAGGCCACAAACATCACCTTCGCCGCCCTCCAGCTCGTCCTCCTGTCCCTCCTCGCCGCCACCTACAGCGTGCACTTTGTCGTCTTGTCCGTGCTCTGCGGCGGGCTCTGGTGGTCCGTCAACTGGTTCGCGCGGGAGCTCCGCGTCGCCCAGGCGCAGGAGGAAGAGAAGCAGCAGCAGAGGAAGCACAAGTTGGGCGTGCCGGCTTCGTTGGCGGCTGCTGCGGCGGGAGACGGCTCTTCTTCTGCTTCTGGGTCGAGCGATACGGAGGTCGAGGGGAGGGTGCCGGCGAGGAGGACGAGTGCGAGGAACAAGAAGGGCGCGAGCGCTGCGGCGGCGGCCAAGGCGGATGATGCTGAGCCTGTGGAGGCGAGGGGGGAGCTGAAGCAGCGGTCGTTGGCGGAGAGCATGTCGAGCGTGAGTACCGAGGACGAGTGGGAGCGGGTGTCTGAGAACGAGAGGGAGAAGGAGAAGTGATTCTGTACGAGGATGGGTAGTATGGGTCGGTGATGGGGGTTTCGTGGGCCGTCGAGAGATATCATTGCAGGCTTTTGCCCTCGGTGTGTCAGGTAGTGTAGAAGGAGTCTCCTGGGCGTGTGCATCTTCCTCTGTGTATTTACCCCAAGAAGCCACGTCGTTGTGTACATACCATACAGCTCGTCGCGATGGTGGATCAACGTGAATCTGGCATCTGACTTTGCTCGACGAGCTGCCTCGAATGTCCAAGTCATGGTCATTACAATGAGCTTCTGCAGCCAAATTGCTTCCCATATCATTCGTGACCGATATCTCTCTAAGCTCTATACTCTATGCTCCGAATTTTCAAAGGTAAATAGGAAACAGAAACACCGGGCTATAAACAACAGGATATCTCCAGAAAACAAGTACATTCGCATCACCCTGTCTCCACGCTTCCAAACACTAAAACCAAATCTCACGGCCTCCCACGCTTTCATCCTTTTGTTGCCTAGACTGTGGAAAACACACAGACTAAGTGACGCAAAGGTGTACAACGACTTCCTCATGACAACTTCCGCAGCTTGTGCGTCATCCGAGCTGCAATCAGCGTGCTAAGGGCGCCAATGAACAGACACACCGCAATAGCGTTGGTGCCCTCCTTGCCGCCGGCAACCTCCTCGGTGGCATCGTGCAGCTCGGGGCTCTTGCCGGGCTCGAGCAGCGCAAAGACGATGGTGGAGATGAAGGTGCCGAGGAATTGCGGCAGCGTAGTATAGATGTTGAGGATGCCAAAGTAGATGCCCGACAGCTCACCCGATGACGACGAAGATGACGAAGACGATGGTCGGGAGGATTGACGCGATGAAGGGAGGACAGAGGGATCCTGTGCGCCGCTGAGCTTGTTGACTTCGATGCCGAGGAAGGCTGTCGGTGCCCACATGGCGATGGCCCATGGTCTGCAAGAGAGAAGATAAGCATATGTCCCGCCGAGATTTGTGCAAGTATATGTGTGTCCTTCAAAAGAGTCTGGTTCCAAAGATTGACTTACATGCCGCAAAGACACATGAGAAACGTGGCCGATACAAAGCTCCTCGCCAGGGGAGCCAGAAACATGGATGCTGAAAACATCAGGTGGCCACAGATCCAGGCCGTCAGCAGGTCGGGCTTGGCGCTGTTGAGCTTCTCGAGGAAGCCGGCCATGGCCCGCGGCGGACGGTGCGTGTAGCTGTCATCAGCAGGCGAACGAATCACCATGGGCAGCAAAAAGGCACCGACGAAGCTGACGGTCGAGTACAGCATCAGGGCCGCACTGCCAATGCGTCCAATGTCTCCCAGCGTGTCCGCCGACTTTGCGGCGCCGGGCGGGAGGTCATAGCGAAAGTACGTCTCGCCTACCCAGGTGGTGCTGTAGAAGAGAAAGGGGAACCAGCCGATCCAGGACCAGAACTGGGCCCAGCAGATGGCCTGGACGCGAGGCGGCAGCGTCATGAGCGTGGAGCGGATCTGGCGCAGGACGCTGAAGGGGCTGTCGTCGCTGTGCTTCTTGGTCGGGCCCTTGCTGGCCACCAGGACACGCTCCGTCACGGCCCAGCACGTCACCGCCGTGGTGCCGAGGATGGCCATGGCGGCGATGACGGTCAGCTGCTTGAACTGCGTGTCGCCGAAGCCGGGGCCCAGGAGGCGGACGAGGTCAATGGACCCGGCGCCGTATCCGATCATGTGGCCGATGGCATTCATCCGGCTGCCTGAGAAAGGGAAAGGAAAAGGAGAGGAGGCGTCAGTCGGATATCGCATAGGGAGAGGATCGGTCTTGTCAGCTACTCACCCCAAGCGGCTCCCGTCTGCTGCTTCTCGATAGGCAGCGTATCAACGACAAGACTCCTCGCGCACGACATGACTGGAACCGAGCAGCAGTATCACAAGTCAGCCAGAATCCTCTTGAAAACCCCAAGCAGTTTGGAACACAAGACATACTCGCGTTGATGGCAAAGTCCACCGCGTAAATCGCCGCCACAGCCAGCACAATCGTCGCCCTCATCGTCGCGGCATCCTTGCCATCGCCGCCGCCCAGCGCCGCCACGATCTCGCGCGTGAAGCCCAGCACCAGCAGGCTCGCCGACACGATGACGGCGCCGACCAGCATCAGCGGGCGGCGGCGACCCCAGCGCGACGTGCTCTCGTCCGCGACGACGCCGACGATGGGCTGCACGATGAGGCCGGACAGCGGGCCGGCGATCCAGACGAGGGAGGTGTTGCTCTTGGTGAGGCCCAGGTTGAGGAGGTAGGGCGTGCAGTCTGTTGCGAGTTAGCTGGTGTTGGTTGTGCCCTCGCCTGGACGTCATCGCCATGATGGCTGAGACCACTGAATCACATCAATTGATCTCAACTGAAGGCTTGAGGGGACAAACTCACACGTCATTTCAATGCCCCATGTAAACCTGTCAAAAGACGCGTCAGCAACCAGAGCGCATTTGATCATCTCTCATCCCCAGGTGCCTTCATCCCGTCCTCTTGATACAGAATGGCGAGAAAAGAAGATGTAGAAGAAAGAGAGAGAGAGAGAAAAGACTCACGTAATCCCAATCGTGCAAAACGTCAAGAGCACCATCTGCACCGTCTCCGAACCTCCCCGAATCGACGCCCGTCCGACCAAGGAAGCCGCCATTGCGGGCGACTCTTTCCCTCTGCTACTCTGACCTCTTCTCTATGATCCCCTTTTCACCACCAATTGGAAATCAGAATAACTCTCGCTTTACAAATAAAAATCCCTCGTGAAAATGGCATTCGCTATAAAGACATTGCTATCGTCAACTCAAACCCCTCTCAATTTTCTTGGTGTTTTGTGTTGTATGCTGTTTCGTGTCTTCTTCCCCTTTGTTCCCTCTTCTCACTCACCCAATCTCACACTCTGCGTGCCTGAGCGTTAAAGGGGGGTCGTCAATCTCCCGCTTATTATCTGCTCCGTACTCGTATTACTCTGTCGCGTCCTTTTCTAACCCAACCCCCATGTTCCCTTGACGCTACAGCACCTATTATTAGGGACCTTCCCCCTGTGAGACAGGCCCCCAGACCCCAGGACCGAGTTTCGCTCTCACAATCTCTCGTTCTAGACTGCAAAATGCCTTGGCGGTCTCACAGCTTTCCTCGTATTTGCACCAATTTCTCCCCCTCCCTCTTCTGGGAAAGCCTCGTGACACAGATCCAATCGAGTTTCAAGTCTCAAGTCTTTCAGTCTCGTCCTGCTCTGCTTCTGGCTCACCTCTGCAGACTGGCAAGTATTTGTAAACACTTTTATATTTTCGTATGCTCTCCTTCGCCAGCTGCCAACCGGTCAAAGCACGTCGTCATGTTCTACAAGCAATCACTACCAAGCCTTCATTTCCATAGAAAATAAAATCATGTCATGGTATCTTTCGGCTCAGATCTGTCTACTTCCTGCTTTGATATGGTAGGACATGTTCAACCCCTACAGATGTCGCATCTCTTCCATTAAGCCGCTTGCTCTCTCTCACGCCTTACACCGGGCCTCGTTGCCCAACGCCTTGTAAATCCGACAAGACAAATCGACGGCCAAAAAATGACAACAGAATAACTAAAATCTCGCCTGCTGAAAGAGCCACAGTCGAAGTCTTCTTCCAAACAATGCATCCTCTGGCACAAGCTTCATCGCAGGAGAACCCGAGAGCTTGCAAGACAAGTTGGCACGCGAACAGCGCCGAGCTGAGCATCAAGCCTGCAGCTGTCGTACGTCTTGAAATGCAAGACAACGGGATGCAATCATGAGAAAGAGACAAGAAGAGTACGTAAGACAAAGGGCTTCGTGAAACAAAATAAAACGAAAAGAGGACGGGAATACATGAAAAAGAATAGAAACGCCTGGCTGCTTGCCTGTCCCTCCTCGATGCCCTGGTTATTGTGTACACGTGCATCTCCTCGATGCGATCCCGGTTTCCATGACTGTAATAGTGTAAAATGAAAAAAAGGCAAAATTTGTCGCTTCGTTTGGGTTGTTTTTTCTGCCTCGCCCCAACGCCGTGGTCAAAAGATCTCAGTTACGCCTTCTTCTATGAGTCGGCCAATTTGGCAAAATGTTTGGACCAGATCCAGCCCACCTGGTCCGTGGGGTCGTCTTGGTTCTTTGCAAGCCAAAGCTCGCCTTTCTCGGCAATCACGTCAAATATCTGTCAAGTCCTCTTGATTAGCATATCTGGTTTCGCTGTCGACGGTGCGTTGTGGGATATTGGAAAACATACCTCGCCGGCCTGATACGTCAGATAAGGATAGCCGGCCTCGTGCTTGGTTGTCGAGATGTTAAACTCAAAGAGCGACGCCGCCAGCCATAGGATATTGTATCCGTCAGAAGCATGCGCTCGCTCGCGCGACGATGCTCTAGAAGACCGCTGACTTTCCTCGGGGCCGTCCGGCAGAGGGAGGGCAGAGTGGAATAGATTCGAGAATCTACGGCTGTCGTGCTGGTGGTAGCTGGAATAGTACGCGTTGCCCGAGTCTCGTCGGATGTGAGGTGCCGACTCCGTGCTCTGTCTAGGCATTGAGACTGCGGAAGAGTCGTAGCTTTTGCCCGTACTCGGCCGCGTGCCTCCGAGCGATCGAGAGGTTGCCGGCACCTCGGCCGATCTGGGGGATGTCATTCCCGCCTGGTTGCTTGACAGGCCGGCATAAAAGTCTCGGTAGTAGTACTGGTGAGGACTGGGAGCTGATGTCCCGAAGCCAGAGGACGGGCCTGCGCTGATGGGGGAGAGCGTAAACGAGCCGCTATGCCGTTTGCCAAAGTCGGGAGGCGGTAAACTTGGCGCTCCTTCGCCGTTGAAAGATTGGCTCCATCCTCTATCCACTGACTCGGAGGTTCGGCCCCTAGTTCTGGGCAGGCTGGCGTCGTCTCCGTGGTTCGTCGATTGCGATGTCCTTCCGCGGTAGGCCGGGTTGATGATGCTGATGCTGGCCATCATCTCGTTTGCATAGGGGAAATCTCTCTGGAAAGTTGCCACGATTTCCTCTATTTCGGGCATCACGGGCGAGTCCGGCAGCACGGCCCTCATCTTTTCCCTCCAGATAAAGTACCAGTTGGCCTGGATGTTGATGAGGTTGCCAAGGCAGATGTTTCCCACCTTCTCCGTCAGTGCCGAAAGCTTGGGAAGCTCCTTGATTAGCGTATCGTTGAGAGCCTCATACTGCTCAACAAGCTCCTTAAGCTTGGGGTCGACGCTCTTGCCGGCCTTCTTCAGCTGCTCTGCGCGCTCCCACACGACTCGGCGCTTCTGTCTCTTCTTCATAGCCAACGAGGGGTTCCCGTAAGACTTGATGACCTGCTCGAAAGGCTCAATGACATGCTTTCGAATTTGTGACAGCTGGTGCAATACAATGTCAGTGATATCTCTCGCGGAATACATGCAAGACCAAGAGGGAGTGGAAAACCTACATGCTGCTCGAGCGCTACCTTCTCAATGTCGCGGATCGAGATATTGAACCGCACCCACTTGCTCTCGAGCTCGGGGAAGCTGCCAGGTTGGAGGCGCATGACCAGCTCGATGGCTGATAGGTATTGCAAGAACTCGTGCACATACGATGAAACCTGCCTGGTATAGAACTCGACGTCCCGCAAGACAACCTGTAGCCGCAGATAATCGTCGCTGAATCTTTCCTCCAGCTTGAGATACTCGGGATCCTCCGGCGGCCGCGTCCCGCCTTGCAGCTTGTCCACCTTCTTGCCAAAGGCACGAGCCAGTCCAGCCTTCACGTCGGACTCCTTACGTTTTCTACCGACGATCTGTCCGACCAGCTCAAAGTTCTTCTTCGTCTTGTTGATCTCGATAATAGCCTCTTCTAGGGCGTCTTTGGCCACCACGAGGGCTTCCCGATCGGGGTGATCCTGGGGTGTGTGCTGAAGGAGCGTCATGATCAGGTTCGGATACTTTGTGATTCGCTGCATCGGTTTGATGAGGAGGGAATCCAGGTCCCAAGCAGCCGTCAGGTCCTTGGCTACCTCGTTACACTCGTTCAGCCATATCTGAACCGTCGGGTCCTGCTGGATCTGGATCAGTTTCTTTGCCGCTTGGTCGCTGTTTCTCAGGAAGCCCTCGTGGGCCAGCTTCATCTTCTCCATGTTGGCTTGGAACGTTGGGCCAAGCGACGTCTCCCGGTCCTTGGCATCGCTCAGGTCCACGATGGAAGTCTGGCTTTGGTCCGAGTAGACCGAGTCTTCCCTCGCGACGAGAGACCGGCCGCCTTTCGGTACGTAAATGCTGGCCACCGCCTCTTTGAGCAGGACGAGGAATGAGGTATGGAACTCAATGATCTCGTCGCTGTTTCTGAAAATGAGCTTGACAATCTTGGCATCCAGCTTAGGGCACGCTTCTGCGGTCCCCTTGTAAATCTCCTCCACAATGTTCATATCTCTTACAAAGATTGCTTCGGTGTCAACGAGCTCCTTGATAACATTGCGCCTCTGGATCAGGCGATGACGCTCTTCGCTGCTCAAGCCCTCGGATTCCTGGATGAATGACTTGGCATCGCTGTCCACCTGGGGGCGTCCATCAAAGTACCGATCCATAGTCTCCATCGACGTCATATCCATCATCGACAGAGGCGTTTCCGAGTGGTGGGAGACATATTCTCCACTGCCGCGATCAGAGTTGACCAAGGTGCTGCCATATTGAGACTGGTCATAAAACACACTTGACGTTTGCGAGTCGATGGCCGAGTTCCGTCCAGAGCGCGAGTGAGGTTGTGGCTCGTGTTTCGGGGAGGAGAGATAGGAAAAGTCAGAGGTTGCCTCTGCAGAGAGGTAAGGGATGGAGAAGCCTTCGCCGGTGTCAAGCTCCGGAAGTTGCTGGCCAAGCTGGATCGACGACCGCGTCGAGTCGACAGAAGGGCGAACGCCGACTCCGCTATAGGGGAGGCTTCTGAGGGAAGAGTCGTCACGCCCGGACGAACCAGACATTTTCCACGAGTTCGCTCGCAGAACTGGAGAGTCCGAAGCCTCGGAGCGTGCAATGCTATCGACGGAGACATTCGTCCATGCGGACTGGTGGCTTGATCTGTCGGCCCGAGAGATGGAAGGCGGCGCCAGTAGTCTGTTTGGTGGGCCCGCATCCTGCTGCTCGTCATGCGAAGGGTACAAGAGGTCGTCAAACGTTTCTATGTCCGATGATGCACATGTCGAGGCCCTGTTCGACGAGATAGTGCCGCCGTAGCGGTACGGGGATCGCTCACCATCCATTCCATCGCGATCGTCTGTCTCTTCGGTGCAGGCATCAGTGGCGGCATCGTCGATATCACTACGCATGCGACGAGCCATTGCCGGAACGCTTTCTAGATCCGAGTGGCAGTCAGATTCATCTTGAATGTCCAGTCGGGGAAAAGACGCCACCTGCGCAGTCTCTTCGGCAGCAGGGGGCTCGCGTGAGGGCTGCGGGAGAATCGTCACAATGGTTTGGTAATCTTGCTGGGCATGGGGCTCAAAGGAGTCCTCCCGATGCTCATTGTCGTAATAAGCGTCAGGGATGAGCGGCTGGTCGATGTGGTGGCGATCTTGACTGATTTGATGGGCCGCAGGACGCGGCCGAGGAGGCGATGATGGAAAGTCGTCGTCCTCAAAGGGGCTGCGGTACTGAGAGCGCTCCCTCGTCGGCACTATGATCTGGGGGCTGAGCGGCCGATCGGACATAGCCAGGTCGGCAAGCTCCGCCTGGGGCTCTGTATCAAACTCCGTAACAGCAGACGTGGCTGAGATGATTGAAATGGTCGACAGAGGCCTCTGCTGTCTGGCTGCGGTGGAGGACGGTGAGGGCTCAGGGAAGCCCCCGGGGATGCCCAGCGTCGGCGAATCATCACCCTTGCTAGTTGCCGGGAGCGAGGCTGCATTTGTCGGGACTTCTAGAAGGGTTTCCTGGTTCTCCACAGCAGCGCGAGAGCCATGATCAGCTGGGAGTTCCACCTGAGCCGGCTCTTTCGCCGAGGGGCTTTCGGCCAGCCCTGTCTCTGCCGCTATTACCTCTGGAATTACTCCTCGTGCACGGCCGTCCGGGGCCCCCTTATTCGTCGCCTCGTCGTCTCCAGCAATCACCGTGGTCGGTGAATCCGTAGATGTAGATGGACCGGTAGCTGTATTATTTGTATCTGTAGACTCGGTGGCCGCGGCTTTCGTGTCGGCCTCCTCCATCTGCTTCCGCCTCCTCTCCACCGCTCTTTGGCGCACCTCAAAGGCCTGGCTTTCGCGAATGGTCTTGGTGTATGCCAGTCGGATGTGTTCTCGACGCTGTTCGAAATCTATAGGTCCAACTATGATCTTACGCTTCGCCGGATCGTACGCCTTCGACGAAGAAGGGGCGTCCCGTGCATTTGGCCGTGCAGGGGGCTTCGCCTTGGCCGCCGCCTCCTTCATCCGGGAGCTTGCTGTTGTCGCTACGGAGACTGGCTGTCGTGGTCGAGAGCTCCTTAATGGCGGTGAAAGCTTGGGCGGCGCGGTGGACACGTACGCTTGGAGCCGGTTGTTGCTATTACTCGGTGTCACAAGCCCCTGGGGAGGCTGTTTTCGAGCCGTCTGCGTGGGCGTTTTCGCTCGAGTCGTGGAGGCGATTGGGTTGGCCTGTCTGCTGCTGCTGCGACCATTGGCCGGCGGTCTCCGAAGCGTAGAGGGCGAGTTCGATCGCGACGAGGTGGGACTGGAGTTGGAAGGGCTCGCAAGCCTCCGGCTGATGGAAACTGGTAGTTTCGAGCTGGGAGCTGCTGACGACGCGTGCGGCGGCGCAGGGGCGGCGGCGGCGGCCTCTGCTGCGACAGCCGTGGCCGTTACCGTGGCTGCCGCAATAGCAGCTACCGTTGGTGATTTTGCCTTTGCTTTTGTAGTCGATGCCGAGGTCGATGCAGGAGGCGCAGGCGATTTGGGTCTGAGGGTGGTCAGGATGGGCTTCAGCGCCGAGAGATCGCTACGAGATCGCGCGTGGGTTTTCGGCGTGCTCCCTCGGGACATGTGGAGGTCCCTGTACCAGCTGGACGGGGACGCGGGCTCGGCTTCGAGGTCGGAGAGGCTGCGTTGACGCCCCACGAGGCCGTGCACGTTGGATTCGGACGTTCGTCGCGGGCGGATGTTGTCGATGCCAAAGCCTGGAGCGACACCGTCGTGCTGGCCCGGGGGAATTTCGCCAAACAGAAGGCCCGGGAACTGGGGATTAGACTTTGGAGATGGCGGCGACGGCTGGGAGGCTGAGGGTGGGGAATTGTGTGGGCGTGGTGTCATAGAGCTGGAGGCGGTTGAGTTCCCGTTAGTGGATGTCTCAGGCTGATGATTCCCAATGCGGTTTGCAAACGACCGCGAACTTCCCGCCGCCTGCTCGCGCTCAACCTGCCGCGACTTTTGCGAGCGGGCTGACGGGGTCGGGGTCGAGGTCGACTTGGAGGTCGAGGCTGAGTTGGACGACGAGGACCGAGATTGCTTCGAAGCGGGGACCGCCGGGCGAGAGCTTGGGTGCGTGGACGAAGGGCCCGACAGGCTGGGCTTGGGCTTGGGCTTGGGCTTGCTGGAATCTTGCTTGCTGACCCGGGCTACCGGTGCAGGCTGGCGCGGAGGAGCTCTTGGGATGGAGTTGGGTCCGCCGTTCTGATCGAAGCGCTTCTTCAGATCCCTCACGCTGGGGGCGCTGGCCGAGGGGGATCTCGACGAGGCCGCGGCTGGCCTGCGGTCGAGGGGGCTCGAG